>NC_086445.1:1054107212-1054338797 GCF_028390025.1 Pseudophryne corroboree
TGTCGGGTCCATAGGGCTCGCCTAGCAGAAATTGCCATAGCGTTGGCTCTGGAACCCAGTAGGCCAACGTCTCTCTGAACATCTCTCATATATAGGACAGCATCCTTAATATGACCCAGGGTCAATAAAATGGTTTCCTTATCCAGCGTAGCAATATCAGCAGATAAGGTATCTGTCCACGCTGCAACAGCGCTACAAACCCAGGCCGACGCTATCGCCGGTCTGAGTAACGTACCAGTATGTGTGTAAATTGACTTCAAGGTAGTTTCCTGCCTGCGATCAGCAGGATCCTTGAGGGTTGCAGTATCTTGAGATGGCAGCGCTACCTTCTTGGATAAGCCTGTCAATGCTTTGTCCACCCATGGGGAGGATTCCCACCATATCCTGTCCTTAGCCGGGAAAGGATACGCCATAAGAATCCTTTTGGGAATCTGCAGTTTTTTGTCTGGAGTTTGCCAAGCCCTTTCAACCAACTCGTTTAGCTCATGTGAAGGGGGAAAAGTAACCTCAGGCTTCTTTTCTTTAAACATGTGGACCCTCGTGTCAGGTACAGAGGGGTCATCTGTTATATGCCACACGTCTTTTATTGCAATAATCATATAATGAATACTTTTTGCCAACCTTGGCTGCAACTTCGTATCATCGCAGTCGACACTGGAGTCAGAATCCGTGTCGATATCAGTGTCTACTACTTGGGATAGTGGGCGCTTTTGAGACCCAGAAGGTCCCTGCGACATAGTGAAAGTCAGGGCTCGACTCCCTGTACATTCCCTGGACTCCGCTTTGTCCAGCCTTTTGTGTAATAAATTCACATTTGCATTTAAAACATTCCACATATCCAACTAGTCAGGTGTCGGCGTTGCCGACGGAGACACCACACTCATTTGCTCCACCTCCTCACTAGAAGAGCTTTCTGCTTCAGACATGCCGACACGCGCGTACCGAAACCCCACACACTCAGGGAAATCTCTAATCTGGAGACAGTTCCCCCAACCAGGCCCTTTGGAGAGACAGAGAGAGAGTATGTCAGCACACACCCAGCGCCAATGACCTTGGAAAAAATTCCCAGATATATAGAGCGCTTTTTATTATATATATATATATATATATATATATATATTCTCAACTGCGCCAAATTATGTGCCCCCCCCCTTCTTTAAAACCCTCTGTCACCGTGTTCAGCAGGGGAGAGTCCGGGGAGCCAGCTTCTCAGCGGTGTGCTGTGGAGAAAATGGCGCTGGTAAGTGCTGAGGGATCAAGCTCCGCCCCCTCAGCGGCGGGCTTCGGTCCCACTCGATTTCTTTAAAAACTGGCGGGGGTTTTCTATATACAGCCCTTAGAGCCTATATATAATGTCTGGCCAGTCCTAGAGGTTTAAAATTGCTGCCCAGGGCGCCCCTTCCTGCGCCCATCAGTGCCTGCCGTGTGTGGAAGCAATGGCGCGCAGCGTTACCTCAGCGAAGATCTGAAGTTTTCTGCCGCCTCTGACGTCTTCTATCTTCCGGTTCTGTGAGGAGGACGGCGGCGCGGGGAGACCTGCGTTCCGACCCTCTGGAGCTAATGGTGTCCAGTAGCCTAAGAAGCAGAGCCTATCATTTAAGTAAGTCTGCTTCTCTCTCCTCAGTCCCACGATGCAGGAAGCCTGTTGCCAGCAGGGCTCCCTGAAAATAAAAAACCTAACAAAATTCTTACTTTCAGAGAACTCAGGAGAGCTCCCTGTAATGCACCCAGTCTCCTCTGGGCACAGTATCAAACTGAGGTCTGGAGGAGGGGCATGGAAGGAGGGCCAGTGCACACCCATAGCTAAAGTTCTTTTTAGTGCCCATGTCTCCTGCGGAGCCCGTCTATTCCCCATGGTCCTTACGGAGTCCCCAGCATCCTCTAGGACGTAAGAGAAATATGGTTTTCAAAAACCCATCCACTCTCTTGTCTGACATCTAATGACGTTGATGGTAAACGCAATATAGATTTTCGCACTAATCGAATGACATGCGTATCTACTTTAGGAGGCACTTCCCTTTTTAAACAGTCCCCATTTGGAAAAGGATAATAGGAATCCCATTTTCTGGGAATTCTGTATTTTTTATTGGGTGTAGCCCAAGCTTCTTCCATGATTTCCGTCAGCTTATCTGATTCTGGAAACCCTATCCTAACTGTTTTGGGATGTTTAAACACAGGTGCCTTAAGTTTTTAACACCGGCTCTGCTGAATCCTCTAAGTACAGAATAGCCTTCATAGCTCTAATTAATTCAGCTATATCCTCTGAGGTGATACCTTCTACCTGTTCTTCGTATGCTGAAGCAGAGTAGATAGAGCTATCATCGTCTGATATATCATCCTGTGTAACCTGTGAATTTGAGGATATATTTACACTCGGTTCATCAGCTTGTTTCATTGGAGAAGCTGTTGTGGATATACCGTAGGAAGGGAGCTGCATGTATGGGTTAATAGTGTACCCTACTCCTGGTACTGAAGCTGTAGGGATTACCCGTTCAGCTATACTGGACAAGGTCTGTGCAAACATTGCCCAAGGTGGATCTACCTGACGCTGAACAGGGATCTGCCTTGTAATCTGCTGAAAAGCAAAACAATTTGCACATAAACCATCCTGTACCAGATCCTGAGAGAATAATACCGTTTTGCAGGACACACATGATGATATGAGTGTTGGTGTTACTGTCAGTGTAACCTAGTCCCTTTTGTCGCTCTTAGACTTGATAAATAATCAGCACTTCCACAGTATACTACACAATTTATGACTAATCATTTTACCATTTAAAGCGATATCAATCTGACCCCATCCCATGCACCAGCATTGAGGATCAGAAGAAACCACTGACAAACATATATAAAGTCAGCAATAACACTAGCAGTCACATGTTATATATTAGTCATATGAGCATGTTATCAACTACAAACATTTCAAAGTATGTAGGAGTACATTTACTGAATTCTGTTCTATACAGTTATTTAACGTATTCAGACGCATTGCGAAGAAAACCACAGTAATGTACACAGACTCGTATGCAATAGACACTAAACTTAACTATTCATACTAACCAAAGTAGATAGAAATTTAGTGCTGTATAACCCGTACTCGGTAGAGTGGGATGCAGGGAGACTAACCCCACTTCCAGGATCGATCAATACGTTAGCGAACGCTGAGTGGATCCAGACGCTACTAGTGTACACTGTTGCTCAGGGAACTTGAGGTGAACACAGACGCACTGTGTACACAGACGCTCCGGTCACACAGATGTACTGCGACCGGGTCTCCTCGCAGTAACGCTTAGTGTATACAGACACAGCAGCCTATGCTGCGACAGAGTCCCCTGAGGCAGCATCTGAGACAGAAGCGAGGAATCAGTTCATGGCGGTAGACTCGCGGAAACTGGTCATGAACTGGGGGGAGAAGCGACCAGGAGAGCATCCGACTCCCCACCGCTGACATCAACCCTAGGGATCGCAGCCTCATACTATTCCTGGTGCCTTATGATCCCTAAGGCCTAGCGCTGGAGCACCCGTGGTGGCGGCACGTCAGTTACTGTTTGGTAGTCTTCTTCCAATACAGTGCGGCTGTGTCCGTATTCCCCTTCTAAGTGGAACCGGTGCCTTACCTTCTCCCCGTGCTCCGGCCACAGCCTGGTAACGTCTGCTGGACCTGCTAGTATATCCGACACAGACGCCCGCCGAGACAGCACTGTACCGTGGGTAAGCGTGGTCACGGCCCGGCGGAGAGTTGTTGGAGCGACTCTTTCCAATATGCGTGTAAGACGCGGTTAGCAAAGATCACTCAGAACACAGTAAGACTATAAAAATAAATTAGTAAAGCTTAGGGCTGCTAAAAAACAGCAGCCCTGTGACCATGGTCCGGCTCCTGCCGCACCAATCAAAAAACTGATTTTGCCAGAGCCAGTGGGTGGGGATATATGGACGGGCCCGTTGCATCCTGGGAGGACTGAAAGCTTGTGATCGTTTGGTGCCAATCCGCTTTCGCTCCATCATATCCCATTGTTATCCAGTGGACCCAGCCGGAGAAAATGAAATTATGAGATATTATCGCCCTCGCACAGCAGAGCCCTTAGATACCGCGCATTCGGGATATACGCCGATATCTCCTGGGTGCTGCACCATCCGCTCAATATAAAGGCAGAACCAGAGCCTCATACCTCCCTCTGACAGTGTGAGGACGCTGGTAACTGGGGTGGGTCCACCTCACTATGCCAACGCCGGGATGCTGACACAGGTGTAATACCACTTACAGCATTATAACTATAAATATGCTGCTTACCGGCAAGTTCTAGCACCGCCGCGGTTCCAAAGCTCCGAGTAGGATTACACCGCGTCTGCTATTACCAGATCAACCTGCTCGCTGCGGCCATAGTGAGGGTCAACCTGCCAAACTGAACCACAGTAGCTGACTGGATAGTAGCGCATGCCCATCCTGCAACACATGTAGGCAAACCACAGTCCTACTGCGCCATGTGCAGGTAACTCATTGGCACCCGGAACCACCCACACTGCTACACCGGCACCCGGAACCACCCACACTACTACACCGGCACCCGGAACCACACCGGCACCCGGAACCACCCACACTACTACACCGGCACCCGGAACCACCCACAGCACTACACCGGCACCCGGAACCACCCACACTACTACACCGGCACCCGGAACCACCCACACTGCTACACCGGCACCCGGAACCACCCACAGTACTACACCGGCACCCGGAACCACCCACACTACTACACCGGCAACTGGAGCCACCCACACTACTACACCGGTAACTGGAGCCACCCACACTATTCTGCCACCTGGAACCACCCACACTACTACACCGGCACCCAGAACCACCCACACTTCTACACCGGCACCTGGTACCACCCACACTAACACTGGTACCTGGTACCACTACTCCCAGACTCCTACCTCTGGCACCGCCTATTCCTGCATGTGTGGGAGTAGATTACACCGCGTCTGCTATTACCAGATCAACCTGTTCGCTGCGGCCAAAGTGAGGGTCAACCTGCCAAACTGAACCACAGTAGCTGACTGGATAGTAGCGCATGCCCATCCTGCAACACATGTAGGCAAACCACAGTCCTACTGCGCCATGTGCAGGTAACTCATTGGCACCCGGAACCACCCACACTGCTACACCGGCACCCGGAACCACCCACACTGCTACACCGGCACCCGGAACCACCCACACTGCTACACCGGCACCCGGAACCACCCACACTGCTACACCGGCACCACCAACAGTACTACATCGGCACCTGGAACCACCCACACTACTACACCAGCACCCGGAACCACCCACACTACTACACCGGCACCCGGAACCACCCACACTACTACACCGGTAACTGGAGCCACCCACACTATTCTGCCACCTGGAACCACCCACACTGCTACACCGGCACCAGGAACCACCCACACTGCTACACCGGCACCCACACTATTCTGCCACCTGGAACCACCCACACTACTACACCGGCACCCAGAACCACCCACACTTCTACACCGGCACCTGGTACCACCCACACTAACACTGGTACCTGGTACCACTACTCCCAGACTCCTACCTCTGGCACCGCATATTCCTGCATATGTGTGGGTGCTGCAACACTTCATGGGTAGTGTTGGCTAATATACGTGTGGGTATTATACACAGGTGCAGCGGTATATACACATGTGGGCATTATACACAGGTGCAGCAGTATATACACATCTGGGCATTATACACAGGTGCAGCAGTATATACATGTGGGGGCATTATACACAGGTGCAGCAGTATATACATGTGGGGGCATTATACACAGGTGCAGCATTATATACATGAGGGCATTATACACAGGGGCAGCGGTGTATACATGTGGGCATTATACACAAGTACAAATAAAAAGGAACAGAATTGCCTTATGATGGTGCACTGAATTTAATCTTTGATAATAAATAAGAATTTACTCACCGGTAATTCTATTTCTCGTAGTCCGTAGTGGATGCTGGGGACTCCGTAAGGACCATGGGGAATAGCAGCTCCGCAGGAGACTGGGCACAACTAAGAAAGATTTAGGACTACCTGGTGTGCACTGGCTCCTCCCCCTATGACCCTCCTCCAGACCTCAGTTAGGATACTGTGCCCGGAAGAGCTGACACAATAAGGAAGGATTTTGAATCCCGGGTAAGACTCATACCAGCCACACCAATCACACCGTATAACTCGTGATACAATACCCAGTTAACAGTATGATAACAACTGAGCCTCTCAAACAGATGGCTCAACAATAACCCTTTAGTTAGGCAATAACTATATACAAGTATTGCAGACAATCCGCACTTGGGATGGGCGCCCAGCATCCACTACGGACTACGAGAAATAGAATTACCGGTGAGTAAATTCTTATTTTCTCTGACGTCCTAGTGGATGCTGGGGACTCCATAAGGACCATGGGGATTATACCAAAGCTCCCAAACGGGCGGGAGAGTGCGGATGACTCTGCAGCACCGAATGAGCAAACTCAAGGTCCTCCTCAGCCAGGGTATCAAACGTGTAGAACTTGGCAAATGTGTTTGAACCCGACCAAGTAGCAGCTCGGCAAAGTTGTAAAGCCGAGACCCCTCGGGCAGCCGCCCAAGAAGAGCCCCTTTCCTCGTGGAATGGGCTTTTACAGATTTAGGATGCGGCAGTCCAGCCGCAGAATGTGCAAGTTGAATCGTACTACAGATCCAGCGAGCAATAGACTGCTTTGAAGCAGGAGCACCCAGCTTGTTGGGCGCATACAGGATAAATAGCGAGTCAGTTTACCCGACTCCAGCCGTCCTGGAAACATAGATTTTCAGGGCCCTGACTACGTCCAGCAACTTGGAATCCTCCAAGTCCCGAGTAGCCGCAGGCACCACAATAGGTTGGTTCAAATGAAAAGCTGATACCACCTTAGGAAGAAATTGGGGACGAGTCCTCAATTCCGCCCTATCCATATGGAAAATCAGATAAGGGCTTTTACATGACAAAGACGCCAATTCTGACACACACCTGGCCGAAGCCAAGGCCAACAGCATGACCACTTTCCACGTGAGATATTTTAGTTCCACGGTTTTAAGTGGCTCAAACCAATGTGACTTAAGGAAATCCAACACCACGTTGAGATCCCAAGGTGCCACTGGAGGCACAAAAGGGGGCTGAATATGCAGCACTCCCTTAACAAAAGTCTGAACTTCAGGCAGTGAAGCCAGTTCTTTTTGGAAGAAAATCGACAGAGTCGAAATCTGGACCTTAATGGAACCTAATTTGAGGCCCATAGTCACCCCTGACTGTAGGAAGTGCAGAAAACGACCCAGCTGAAATTCCTCCGTTGGGGCCCTTCTGGCCTCACAGCACGCAACATATTTTCGCCATATGCGGTGATAATGGTTTGCGGTCACCTCCTTCCTAGCTTTAATCAGCGTAGGGATGACTTCCTCCGGAATGCCCTTTTCTTTTAGGATCCGGTGTTCAACCGCCATGCCGTCAAACGCAGCCGCGGTAAGTCTTGGAACAGACAGGGCCCCTGCTGCAGCAGGTCCTGTCTGAGCGGCAGAGGCCATGGGTCCTCTGAGATCATTTCTTGAAGTTCTGGGTACCAAGCTCTTCTTGGCCAATCCGGAACCACAAGTATAGTTCTTACTCCTCTCCTTATTATTCTCAGTACCTTGGGTATGAGAGGCAGAGGAGGGAACACATAAACCGACTGATACACCCACGGTGTCACTAGAGCGTCCACAGCTATCGCCTGAGGGTCCCTTGACCTGGCGCAATATCTTTTTAGCTTTTTGTTGAGGCAGGACGCCATCATGTCCATCTGTGGCCTTTCCCACCGGTGTGCAACCATTTGGAAGACTTCTGGATGAAGTCCCCACTCTCCCAGGTGGAGGTCGTGTCTGCTGAGAAAGTCTGCTTCCCAGTTGTCCACTCCGGGAATGAACACTGCTGACAGTGCTAACACATGATTTTCCGCCCATCGGAGAATCCTTGTGGCTTCTGCCATCGCCATCCTGCTTCTTGTGCCGCCCTGTCGGTTTACATGGGCGACCGCCGTGATGTTGTCTGACTGGATCAGCACCGGCTGGTGTTGAAGCAGGGGTCTTGCCTGACTTAGGGCATTGTAAATGGCCCTTAGTTCCAGAATATTTATGTGCAGGGAAGTCTCCTGACTCGACCATTGTCCCTGGAAGTTTCTTCCCTGTGTGACTGCCCGCCCAACCTCGAAGGCTGGCATCCGTGGTCACCAGGATCCAGTCCTGTATGCAGAATCTGCGGCCCTCTAGAAGATGAGCACTCTGCAGCCACCACAGCAGCGACACCCTGGCCCTTGGAGACAGGGTTATCAGCCGATGCATCTGAAGATGCGATCCGGACCACTTGTCCAACAGATCCCACTGAAAGATCCTTGCATGGAACCTTCCGAATGGAATTGCTTCGTAAGAAGCCACCATCTTTCCCAGGACTCGCGTGCAGTGGTGCACAGACACCTGTTTTGGTTTTAGGAGGCCTCCGACTAGAGATGACAACTCCTTGGCCTTCTCCTCCGGGAGAAACACCTTTTTCTGGTCTGTGTCCAGAACCATCCCCAGGAACAGCAGACGCGTCGTAGGAACCAGCTGCGACTTTGGAATATTCAGGATCCAGCCGTGCTGTTGTAGCACCTCCTGAGATAGTGCTACTCCGATCAACAACTGTTCCCTGGACCTCGCCTTTATAAGGAGATCATCCAAGTACGGGATAATTAAAACTCCCTTTTTCCGAAGGAGTATCATCATTTCGACCATTACCTTGGTAAATACCCTCGGTGCCGTGGACAGACCAAACGGCAACGTCTGGAATTGGTAATGACAGTCCTGTACCACAAATCTGAGGTACTCCTGGTGAGGAGGGTAAATGGGGACATGCAGGTAAGCATCCTTGATGTCCAGTGATACCATGTAATCCCCCTCGTCCAGGCTTGCAATCACCGCCCTGAGCGATTCCATCTTGAACCTTCTTATATAAGTGTTCAAGGATTTTAAATTTAAAATGGGTCTCACCGAACCGTCCGGTTTCGGTACCACAAACATTGTGGAATAGTAACCCCGTCCTTGTTGAAGGAGGGGTACCTTGATTATCACCTGCTGAGAATACAGCTTGTGAATCGCCTCCAGCACTGCCTCTTTGTCCGGGGGAGCTGTCGGCAAGGCAGATTTGAGGAAACGGCGAGGGGGAGACGTCTCTAATTCCAGCCTGTACCCCTTGTAGAATCCAGGGATCCACCCGTGAGCGAGCCCACTGATTGCTGAAATATTTGAGACGGGCCCCCACCGTACCTGGCTCCGCCTGTGGAGCCCCAGCGTCATGCGGTGGACTCAGAGGAAGCGGGGGAGGACTTTTGTTCCTGGGAACTGGCTGTATGTTGCAGCTTTTTCCCTCTACCTCTGCCTCTGGGCAGAAAGGACGCGCCTCTAACCCGCTTGCCTTTCTGGGGCCGAAAGGACTGTACCTGATAATACGGTGCTTTCTTTGGCTGTGAGGGAACATGGGGTAAAAATGCTGACTTCCCAGCTGTCGCTGTGGAAACGAGGTCCGAGAGACCATCCCCAAACAACTCCTCACTCTTGTAAGGCAAAACTTTCATGTGCCTTTTAGAATCTGCATCTCCTGTCCACTGACGAGTCCATAATACTCTCCTGGCAGAAATGGACATTGCGTTTATTTTAGATGCCAGCCGGCAAATATCCCTCTGTGCATCTCTCATGTATAAGACAGCGTCTTTAATATGCTCTATGGTTAGCAATATAGTGTCCCTGTCTAGGGTATCAATGTTTTCCGACAGGGAATCTGACCACGCAGCTGCAGCACTGCACATCCATGCTGAAGCAATAGCCAGTCTCAGTATAATTCCTGAGTGTGTATATACAGACTTCAGGATAGCCTCCTGCTTTCTATCAGCAGGCTCCTTTAGGGCGGCCGTGTCCGGAGACGGTAGTGCCACCTTTTTTGACAGACGTGTGAGCGCTTTATCCACCCTAGGGGATGTCTCCCACCGTGACCTGTCCTCTGGCGGGAAAGGGTACGCCATTAGTAACACTTTAGAAATTACCAGTTTCTTATCGGGGGAAGCCCACGCTTCTTCACACACTTCATTTAATTCATCAGATGGGGGAAAAACCACTGGTAGCTTTTTCTCCCCAAACATAATACCCTTTTTAGTGGTACCTGGGGTAATATCAGAAATGTGCAACACATTTTTCATTGCCGTAATCATATAACGAGTGGCTCTATTGGAATGTACACTAGTCTCATCGTCATCGACACTGGAGTCAGTATCCGTGTCGACATCTGTGTCTGCCATCTGAGGTAGTGGGCGTTTTAGAGCCCCTGATGGCTTTTGAGACGCCTGGGCAGGCACGGGCAGAGAAGCCGGCTGTCCCACATCTGTTATGTCGTCAAACCTTTTATGTAAGGAGTCGACACGGTCGCGTAATTCCTTCCACATGTCCATCCATTCAGGTGTCGACCCCGCAGGGGGTGACATCACATTTATCGGCACCTGCTCCGCCTCCACATAAGCCTCCTCATCAAACATGTCGACACAGCCGTACCGACACACCGCATACACACAGGGAATGCTCTGACTGAGGACAGGACCCCACAAAGTCCTTTGGGGAGACAAAGAGTATGCCAGCACACACCAGAGCGCTATATAATGCAGGGATACACACTACACACAGTGATTTTATCCCCTATAGCTGCTATAATACACAGTTTGCGCCTAAATTTAGTGCCCCCCCTCTCTTTTTTACCCTATTGAGCCTGGAAACTGCAGGGGAGAGCCTTGGGAGCGTCCTTCCAGAGGAGCTGTGAGAGGAAATGGCGTCAGTGTGCTGAGGGAGATAGCCCCGCCCCCTTCCCGGCGGACTTCTCCCGCTTTTTTCAGGATATTTTTGGCAGGGGATTTTACACATATATAGTCTTACTGACTATATTATGTGTTTATTTGCCAAGCTAAGGTACTCTTATTGCAGCCCAGGGCGCCGCCCCCCAGCGCCCTGCACCCATCAGTGACCGGAGTGTGTGGTGTGCATGGGGAGCAATGGCGCACAGCTGCAGTGCTGTGCGCTACCTTAATGAAGACCGCAGTCTTCAGCCGCCGATTTCCTGGACGTTCTTCTTGCTTCTGGCTCTGCAAGGGGGACGGTGGCGCGGCTCCGGGACCGGACGACCGAGGCTGGGCCTGTGTTCGATCCCTCTGGAGCTAATGGTGTCCAGTAGCCTAAGAAGCCCAAGCTAGCTGCAAGCAGGTAGGTTCGCTTCTTCTCCCCTCAGTCCCTCGTAGCAGTGAGTCTGTTGCCAGCAGATCTCACTGAAAATAAAAAACCTAAATATTACTTTCTTTTCTAAGAGCTCAGGAGAGCCCCTAGTGTGCAACCAGCTCGGCCGGGCACAAAATTCTAACTGAGGTCTGGAGGAGGGGCATAGAGGGAGGAGTCAGTGCATACCAGGTAGTCCTAAATCTTTCTTAGTTGTGCCCAGTCTCCTGCGGAGCCACTATTCCCCATGGTCCTTACGGAGTCCCCAGCATCCACTAGGACGTCAGAGAAATTGGAAATAAAGGGGGTTCTCATACAAATGAGTAATGACTTGTGCGACCTTTTCCTCGTAAACATTATACACAAGTGCAGCGGTATATACATGTGGACATTATACACAGGTGCAGCGGTATATACATGTGGACATTATACACAGGTGCAGCGGTATACACATGTGGACATTATTGACAGGTGCAGCAGTATATACATGTGGGTATTATACACAGGTGCAGCGGTATATACATGTGGACATTATGGACAGGTGCAGCAGAATATACATGTGGGCATTATACACAGGTGCAGCAGTATGTACATGTGGGCATTATACACAGGTGCAGCAGTATATACATGTGGACATTACTGAGAGGTGCAGCAGTATATACATGTGGACATTATACACAGGTGCAGCAGTATGTACATGTGGGCATTATACACAGGTGCAGCAGTATATACATGTGGACATTACTGAGAGGTGCAGCAGTATATACATGTGGACATTATACACAGGTGCAGCGGTATACACATGTGGACATTATTGACAGGTGCAGCAGTATATACATGTGGGCATTATACACAGGTGCAGCGGTATATACATGTGGACATTATGGACAGGTGCAGCAGAATATACATGTGGGCATTATACACAGGTGCAGCAGTATATACATGCGGCCATTATACACAGGTGCAGCGGTATATACATGTGGACATTATGGACAGGTGCAGCAGAATATACATGTGGGCATTATACACAGGTGCAGCAGTATATACATGTGGGCATTATACACAGGTGCAGCAGTATATACATGTGGGCATTATACACAGGTGCAGCGGTATATACATGTGAACATTATACACAGGTGCAGCAGACAGAGGGCTTCAGCTTGAAGACACTGGCCTCAATCCAGAACAGCTGTTTTACCGTTATTCCGGTGGTCACAGGATACAGATGCAGTCGTTTTAAGGGCAAGAGGTTTATTGCTCAAAAAGTGGTTAGAATGACTAAGGCCCATCGCTAAAGGTGCGAGGGAGCAGTCACAGTATATAGATATCATCAGCAGCACAATCCGTGATGATGAAAAGGATACACAGTCAGAGCGTGCGGCCTGTTCCCATTCTTACACAACACTACAGCGCACCCTATGGGCCTCATTCAGTAAGGACGGCACATGCTGCTAATTAGCAGAATCTACAATCCTTTTGTTTGCATGTAAGGGGCCGCCCAGCATGCTGACCGCCACCTCACACCTTGATAACAGCACAAATTGCGATCACCTCGCAATTTCTGCTTCACCGTAATTTTGTGGTTGCCTCCTGCTGCGCTGACAGGAGGCCCGCCACCATGTTTCTGATCGCGGCAACTGCGTGCGACTCATGCAGCTACTGTGATCACGCCCACGCCCCCCGTTTCACTGACACTGCCTCCATTTGGTCACCTCTGCAACGCTCTGTCTAGGAAACGGAGCGCTGCCGCCCTACCCCCGTCCCTGCCTCATTGACAGGCACAGGCAAACGCATTTTCTGCGCCCCCCGCACAAAATGCATGCGCAGGACGGGCACTGCGCATGCACCCGCATCTTTTTAGCAATTTTTGCGGTGTGATCGTGTTTTGCGAACTAATCGGACTTAGGCTCCATATACCTTAGCCAATCATACATCGCACACAAGTTTAACAGTTCTCCCTATTATACATACACCATGGAACCAGAGGCTGTCCTAAAACACAATCTATTTAGTATATAAGGGGGTACACAGCGAGAGATCCGTGCTGACTAGACTGTGTGTATGCCCACAGTGACAACAATGCACGGCGTCACGATCGCCGGTTCTAGATTAACCTGCATGCACATCGCTCACTTCACCACTGCCCTCCCCCCCCTCGCTCAGCACACATCTCTACTGTGCGTACCCCCTTCAGTGTCACAAATGCAGTAGAGTTTCTTGAAAGCAAACAAACTGCTTTTCCCCAAACCTGCTACACAATCCACACAAAGACACAAATGAGACCCCCCCAGTGTGACTAGACAATTACCAGCTAAGGTGTACAGTCCAGTCACATGCGTTCCTACAATTATCCAACTGCACACAGCACATTACGCACACCATTTCAGAACACATTACACCGGTCTCACACAGCACAATACGCACAGGTCTCACACAGCCCACTACGCATAACATCTCAGAACACATTCCACTGGTCTCACACAGCATACTACGCACACCATCTCAGAACACATTACACCAGTCTCACGCAGCACACCATCTCAGAACACATTACACCGGTCTCACGCAGCACACCATCTCAGAACACATTACACCGGTCTCACACAGCACACCATCTCAGAACACATTACACCGGTCTCACGCAGCACACCATCTCAGAACACATTACACCGGTCTCACGCAGCACACCATCTCAGAACACATTACACCGGTCTCACGCAGCACACCATCTCAGAACACATTACACCGGTCTCACGCAGCACACCATCCCAGAACACATTACACCGGTCTCACGCAGCACACCATCTCAGAACACATTACACCGGTCTCACGCAGCACACCATCTCAGAACACATTACACAGGTCTCACGCAGCACACCATCCCAGAACACATTACACCGGTCTCACGCAGCACACCATCTCAGAACACATTACACCGGTCTCACGCAGCACACCATCTCAGAACACATTACACCGGTCTCACGCAGCACACCATCTCAGAACACATTACACCGGTCTCACGCAGCACACCATCTCAGAACACATTACACCGGTCTCACGCAGCACACCATCCCAGAACACATTACACCGGTCTCACGCAGCACACCATCCCAGAACACATTACACCGGTCTCACGCAGCACACCATCTCAGAACACATTACACCGGTCTCACGCAGCACACCATCTCAGAACACATTACACCGGTCTCACGCAGCACACCATCCCAGAACACATTACACCGGTCTCACGCAGCACACCATCCCAGAACACATTACACCGGTCTCACGCAGCACACCATCTCAGAACACATTACACCGGTCTCACGCAGCACACCATCTCAGAACACATTACACCGGTCTCACGCAGCACACCATCCCAGAACACATTACACAGGTCTCACACTAAGCACACCATCTCAGAACACATTACACCGGTCTCACACTAAGCACACCATCCCAGAACACATTACACCGGTCTCACGCAGCACACCATCTCAGAACACATTACACCGGTCTCACGCAGCACACCATCCCAGAACACATTACACCGGTCTCACGCAGCACACCATCCCAGAACACATTACACCGGTCTCACGCAGCACACCATCTCAGAACACATTACACCGGTCTCACGCAGCACACCATCTCAGAACACATTACACCGGTCTCACACTAAGCACACCATCTCAGAACACATTACACCGGTCTCACACTAAGCACACCATCTCAGAACACATTACACCGGTCTCACACTAAGCACACCCTCTCAGAACACATTACACAGGTCTCACAAGGCACACCATCTCAGAACACATTACACAGGTCTCACACTAAGCACACCATCTCAGAACACATTACACAGGTCTCACAAGGCACACCATCTCAGAACACATTACACAGGTCTCACACTAAGCACACCATCTCAGAACACATTACACAGGTCTCACGCAGCACACCATCTCAGAACACATTACACCGGTCTCACGCAGCACACCATCTCAGAACACATTACACCGGTCTCACACTAAGCACACCATCTCAGAACACATTACACAGGTCTCACAAGGCACACCATCTCAGAACACATTACACCGGTCTCACACTAAGCACACCATCTCAGAACACATTACACCGGTCTCACAAGGCACACCATCTCAGAACACATTACACCGGTCTGACAAGGCACACCATCTCAGAACACATTACACAGGTCTCACGCAGCACACCATCTCAGAACACATTACACAGGTCTCACAAGGCACACCATCTCAGAACACATTACACAGGTCTCACGCAGCACACCATCTCAGAACACATTACACCAGTCTCACACTAAGCACACTACGCACACCATCTCAAAACACATTACACAGGTCTCACACAGCCCACTACGCATAACATTTCAGAACACATTCCACTGGTCTCACACAGCATACTACGCACACCATCTCAGAACACATTACACCGGTCTCACAAGGCACACCATCGCAGAACACATTACACCGGTCTCACAAGGCACACCATCTCAGAACACATTACACCGGTCTCACAAGGCACACCATCTCAGAACACATTACACAGGTCTCACAAGGCACACCATCTCAGAACACATACACCGGTCTCACACAGCACACTACGCACACCATCTTAGAATACATTACACCGGTCTCACACAGCACACCATCTCAGAACACGTCATTACACAGGTCTCACACAGCACACTACGCACACCATCTCAGAACACGTCATTACACAGGTCTCACACAGCACACTACGCATAACATCTCAGAACACATTCCACTGGTCTCACACAGCACACCGTCTCAGAACACATTCCACTGGTCTCACACAGCACACCATCTCAGAACACATTACACCGGTCTCACAAGGCAGACCATCTCAGAACACATTACACCGGTCTCACAAGGCAGACCATCTCAGAACACATTACACCGGTCTCACAAGGCACACCATCTCAGAACACATTACACAGGTCTCACACTAAGCACAAAATCTCAGAACACATTACACAGGTCTCACACAGCACAGCATCTCAGAACACATTACACAGGTCTCACACAGCATCTCAGAACACATTACACAGGTTTCACAAGGCACACCATCTCAGTACACATTACACCGGTCTCACAAGGCACACCATCTCAGAACACATTACACCGGTCTCACAAGGCACACCATCTCAGAACACATTACACCGGTCTCACAAGGCACACCATCTCAGAACACATTACACAGGTCTCACACAGCACACTAAGCACAACATCTCAGAACACATTACACCGGTCTCACAAGGCACACCATCTCAGAACACATTACACCGGTCTCACAAGGCACACCATCTCAGAACACATTACACAGGTCTCACACTAAGCACACCATCTCAGAACACATTACACCGGTCTCACAAGGCACACCATCTCAGAACACATTACACCGGTCTCACAAGGCACACCATCTCAGAACACATTACACAGGTCTCACACAGCACACCATCTCAGAACACATTACACAGGTCTCACACAGCATACTACGCACACCATCTCAGAACACATTACACAGGTCTCACAAGGCACACCATCTCAGAACACATTACACAGGTCTCACACAGCACAGCATCTCAGAACACATTACACGTCTCACACAGCACACTAAGCACAACATCTCAGAACACATTACACAGGTCTCACACAGCACAGCATCTCAGAACACATTACACCGGTCACACAAGGCACACCATCTCAGAACACATTACACAGGTTTCACAAGGCACACCATCTCAGAACACATTACACAGGTCTCACACAGCACACCATCTCAGAACACATTACACAGGTCTCACACAGCACACCATCTCAGAACACATTACACAGGTTTCACAAGGCACACCATCTCAGAACACATTACACCGGTCTCACAAGGCACACCATCTCAGAACAAATTACACAGGTCTCACACAGCACACCATCTCAGAACACATTACACAGGTCTCACACAGCACACTAAGGGGGTAATTCCAAGTTGATTGCAGCAGGAATTTAGTTAGCAATTGGGCAAAACCATGTGCACTGCAGGTGAGGCAGATTTAACATGTGCAGAGAGAGTTAGATTTGGGTGGGTTATTTTATTTCTGTGCAGGGTAAATACTGGCTGCTTTATTTTTACACTGCAAATTAGATTGCAGATTGAACACACTCCACCCAAATATAACTCTCTCTGCACATGTTAAATTTGTCTCCCCTGCAGTGCACATGCTTTTGCCCAATTGCTAACTAAATTCCTGCTGCGATCAACTTGGAATTACCCCCTAAGCACAACATCTCAGAACACATTACACAGGTCTCACACTAAGCACACCATCTCAGAACACATTACACAGGTTTCACAAGGCACACCATCTCAGAACACATTACACAGGTTTCACAAGGCACACCATCTCAGAACACATTACACAGGTCTCACAGCACAACATCTCAGAACACATTACACAGGTCTCACAAGGCACACCATCTCAGAACACATTACACAGGTCTCACACAGCACAGCATCTCAGAACACATTACACAGGTCTCACAAGGCACACCATCTCAGAACACATTACACAGGTCTCACAAGGCACACCATCTCAGAACACATTACACAGGTCTCACACTAAGCACACCATCTCAGAACACATTACACAGGTCTCACACTAAGCACACCATCTCAGAACACATTACACAGGTCTCACACTAAGCACACCATCTCAGAACACATTACACAGGTCTCACACTAAGCACACCATCTCAGAACACATTACACAGGTCTCACACTAAGCACACCATCTCAGA
Source organism: Pseudophryne corroboree (assembly GCF_028390025.1). NCBI lineage: Eukaryota > Metazoa > Chordata > Amphibia > Anura > Myobatrachidae > Pseudophryne > Pseudophryne corroboree. Next base: position 1,054,125,392 of record NC_086445.1, read on the forward strand.
ACACATTACACAGGTCTCACACTAAGCACACCATCTCAGAACACATTACACAGGTCTCACACTAAGCACACCATCTCAGAACACATTACACAGGTCTCACACTAAGCACACCATCTCCGAACACATTACACAGGTCTCACACTAAGCACACCATCTCCGAACACATTACACAGGTCTCACACTAAGCACACCATCTCAGAACACATTACACAGGTCTCACACTAAGCACACCATCTCAGAACACATTACACAGGTCTCACACTAAGCACACCATCTCAGAACACATTACACAGGTCTCACACTAAGCACACCATCTCAGAACACATTACACAGGTCTCACACTAAGCACACCATCTCAGAACACATTACACAGGTCTCACACTAAGCACACCATCTCAGAACACATTACACAGGTCTCACACTAAGCACACCATCTCAGAACACATTACACAGGTCTCACAGCACACTAAGCACACCATCTCAGAACACATTACACAGGTCTCACACTAAGCACACCATCTCAGAACACATTACACAGGTCTCACACTAAGCACACCATCTCAGAACACATTACACAGGTCTCACACTAAGCACACCATCTCAGAACACATTACACAGTTCTCACACTAAGCACACCATCTCAGAACACATTACACAGGTCTCACACAGCACACTAAGCACACCATCTCAGAACACATTACACAGGTCTCACACTAAGCACACCATCTCAGAACACATTACACAGGTCTCACACAGCACACCATCTCAGAACACATTACACAGGTCTCACACAGCACACTAAGCACACCATCTCAGAACACATTACACAGGTCTCACACTAAGCACACCATCTCAGAACACATTACACAGGTCTCACACAGCACACTAAGCACAACATCTCAGAACACATTACACAGGTTTCACACTAAGCACAACATCTCAGAACACATTACACAGGTTTCACACTAAGCACACCATCTCAGAACACATTACACAGGTCTCACACAGCACACTAAGCACACCATCTCAGAACACATTACACAGGTCTCACACAGCACACTAAGCACACCATCTCAGAACACATTACACAGGTCTCACACTAAGCACACCATCTCAGAACACATTACACAGGTCTCACACTAAGCACACCATCTCAGAACACATTACACAGGTCTCACACTAAGCACACCATCTCAGAACACATTACACAGGTCTCACACTAAGCACACCATCTCAGAACACATTACACAGGTCTCACACTAAGCACACCATCTCAGAACACATTACACAGGTCTCACACTAAGCACACCATCTCAGAACACATTACACAGGTCTCACACTAAGCACACCATCTCAGAACACATTACACAGGTCTCACACAGCACACCATCTCAGAACACATTACACAGGTCTCACACTAAGCACACCATCTCAGAACACATTACACAGGTCTCACACAGCACACTAAGCACACCATCTCAGAACACATTACACAGGTCTCACACAGCACACTAAGCACACCATCTCAGAACACATTACACAGGTTTCACACTAAGCACAACATCTCAGAACACATTACACAGGTTTCACACTAAGCACACCATCTCAGAACACATTACACAGGTCTCACACAGCACACTAAGCACACCATCTCAGAACACATTACACAGGTCTCACACTAAGCACACTAAGCACACCATCTCAGAACACATTACACAGGTCTCACACAGCACACTAAGCACACCATCTCAGAACACATTACACAGGTCTCACACTAAGCACACCATCTCAAAACACATTACACAGGTCTCACACAGCACACTAAGCACACCATCTCAGAACACATTACACAGGTCTCACACTAAGCACACCATCTCAGAACACATTACACAGGTCTCACACTAAGCACACCATCTCAGAACACATTACACAGGTCTCACACTAAGCACACCATCTCAGAACACATTACACAGGTCTCACACTAAGCACACCATCTCAGAACACATTACACAGGTCTCACACTAAGCACACCATCTCAGAACACATTACACAGGTCTCACACTAAGCACACCATCTCAGAACACATTACACAGGTCTCACACTAAGCACACTAAGCACACCATCTCAGAACACATTACACAGGTCTCACACAGCACACTAAGCACACCATCTCAGAACACATTACACAGGTCTCACACTAAGCACACCATCTCAAAACACATTACACAGGTCTCACACAGCACACTAAGCACACCATCTCAGAACACATTACACAGGTCTCACACAGCACACTAAGCACACCATCTCAGAACACATTACACAGGTCTCACACAGCACACTAAGCACACCATCTCAGAACACATTACACAGGTCTCACACAGCACACCATCTCAGAACACAATACACAGGTCTCACAAAGCACACCATCTCAGAACACAATACACAGGTCTCACACAGCACACCAAGCACACCATCTCAGAACACATTACACAGGTCTCACACAGCACACTAAGCACACCATCTCAGAACACATTACACAGGTCTCACACAGCACACCAAGCACACCATCTCAGAACACATTACACAGGTCTCACACAGCACACTAAGCACACCATCTCAGAACACATTACACAGGTCTCACACAGCACACTAAGCACACCATCTCAGAACACATTACACAGGTCTCACACAGCACACTAAGCACACCATCTCAGAACACATTACACAGGTCTCACACAGCACACCATCTCAGAACACAATACACAGGTCTCACACAGCACACCAAGCACACCATCTCAGAACACAATACACAGGTCTCACACAGCACACCAAGCACACCATCTCAGAACACATTACACAGGTCTCACACAGCACACTAAGCACACCATCTCAGAACACATTACACAGGTCTCACACAGCACACTAAGCACACCATCTCAGAACACATTACACAGGTCTCACACAGCACACTAAGCACAGCATCTCAGAACACAATACACAGGTCTCACACAGCACAGCATCTCAGAACACAATACACAGGTCTCAGGCAGCGGCTTCCTCTGCACTACAGCAATCTACACCACATCCCTCGGCAGACTATCAGCTCTGTTGGATTTCATTATCTGTCTACAGATGATAACTATCCACCCCAGATGTGTCACTGTGGCCGAGGGCCTGAACCCACGTGGAGAGGACAGCACTGGAGGGGTTAACCATGCTGTGGCGCAATCACTAAAGGGTCACTAATTTCAGAAAGTATTACCAGGAGCGTAAACATGTCATTCTGAATGTGTGTCATGTGCTGCGTTGCCTGATCTTCTCCAGCAGCCGCAGCAGTAATTCCCGGGGACCAGGACAGCCGGGGAGACTGGCGCTAGCTCCGGGTGTTCACAAAATCTATCATTTAATGCTTTGTGCTGCAAACTCGGATCCGCTCTGGTGGCCGCGGCAGTGCTGACCGCTGAGGTCCAGGAGTGTCGCTCCCTGTGCTTCAGCGTAACAGGGAGGTAGAGAGCGGCGCTCAACCACTATTGGTCGACAATGAGTAGGTCGTCACCTGAAATGAGTTTCATGGGTTTTTTTCTGGTGTCATTTTCTCCGCAGTGACAGGGAACCCTAATTAGTGCACCGCGTCCCCTCACGTGTCGCTGCGCTCGGCACAGGTTACTATTCCCAATCGTCGTCCACGTGGATGGTAAAGTAACAAAAAAAAAGTTACAGAAATTCATTTTTTTTAAACTCATGCCGACTTTCCATGTGTCGACCTTTGCTGTGTCGACCTGAAGACCATGTCGTCCTAATGCATGTCGACCAATAGTGGTCAGCCTAATGACTGTCACCTGAACACTGGATACTGAGTGACGTGAGCAATACTCTGGTTACAGCGCTGGGAACGGCCCCTGGGCGGTCTCTGGCGTCTGTACTATTGGGGAAACCGGTCTGTTCTCACTGATCTCCTGTATATTCACTGCAGATACCTGAATGGCCGGGGAAACAATTTGTATACTTTGCATAAGTTGTTTCCTGTACCATTTGTTACACATACAGACACTGCTCTATAAACTATAGAATCTGTGTGATCATAGGATGATAAATCACATTGGGTTTTACGAATTCAAATTAAATTGTATTACCAGTAGCGTTGTGTAAAGACAATGTGATATAAGATTTCCTGGCCTGCACTATTAAGGTTGTATTACCGGTAGCGTTGTGTAAGGACAATGTGATATAAGATTTTACTCACCGGTAAATCTATTTCTCGTAGTCCGTAGTGGATGCTGGGGACTCCGTAAGGACCATGGGGAATAGACGGGCTCCGCAGGAGACTGGGCACTCTATAAGAAAGATTTAGTACTATCTGGTGTGCACTGGCTCCTCCCTCTATGCCCCTCCTCCAGACCTCAGTTAGGATACTGTGCCCGGACGAGCGTACACAATAAGGAAGGATTTTGAATCCCGGGTAAGACTCATATGTCGAAGTCAGAAAAATGTCTCAATGCACACTGCCATATTTGCACCGCACACTGGTCCGTGCTGCGCGTGCGTACGCTCTCCCGTGGAGGCGCATACCCGCAATAGCGTGCACACGCAGGCGCGGTATGCGCATTTACGGTAGAGTTTATGTGATCGTAGCGTGCGACTCATTCGTTACAAATGTTCACAATTAATGTAGTTTATAGATTATGGTCCCTTTGATAGATTCTGAAAGTTTGGTTAATATAGAATGTCCCTGAACGGAGGAATCCCTCTTTGTATTGTGCGAAGGATCTAACAGGGGTCATACAGCAGTGTTTGGTACCCATCGGAAGAGTATTTAAACAGCAATATTCCGGTGTTGGTTTGGAGCGGATTAATCGCTCGTGCGAATAGTTATGGACATAACAAGTTATGTCTATTTTCTATTATCATTTGTTCTTACTTAGTCATGCATCAGTGGGTCTCAAATGGCTCTTTGACCTCAGAGATCCCCCAAACAATAGTTTGCATGTTAAGAGGGCCTCATACCTACACATGCATAAGGTAAACACAGGAATAGTAATTGAAGATCAATTGTACTCCAAATCAGTATCTTTCCCGCAGACGGAGTACAATAGTCTGTAATTACACTGAGCTTTTGAGACTCAATGAGGAAGGCCAACACCTGTGTTTACAAATGGGGCTGGATTTGTATACAGGAGAATGAGGGCTGAGATGTCATTGTCTCAACTGAAAGTGGACATCATGAATATAGAGCAGAACCCAGACAGGATTCTGGGTTTGTATTCGCCAAACAATAGCTTCTCACTAGACAGGAATGTGTTGGTCATCACCCATTGTGTTACATAACCAAGGCCACTGATGCAGCTGGCTCACATGCTGGGAGGGACACACACTTCTTGTGGTTGACACACCCCCACAGCTGGAATGCAGGTATGATATACCCACTGGAGATCACAGGGCTGACTCACTCACTCAGAACTAAGCTAGCATCAAGCAGCATGGCGGCTACATCCCCAGGACAGAATTCCTTCCCAAAGGCTAAGTATTGAACTTCACATGGCTAGATAAGGAAACAGATAGATTGCTTTCTGGTTTAAATAGGATATTGTAACTTGGTTGTATGATTGTTGGGTGTTTGTGTTGGTGCCCTGTGGAATCTGTGATGGTAGCTGGGATCTTGTTAATCATAAATACCACCATGCAGTACTTTTGAATATGTGCTGGTAGCAATGGCAGGCTGATACTTGTGAGTACCTGGTGGTCTGGTCTTGTGATAACTCATATGCTCTGGTTATAGAGATACTGAAGTTGTTTGGGATGTGAAATTATGAGATGGTTCTAGGAAGTTGGATTACATTGTGAAAGGTGATTTAGATTGTTTGGAATTGTAAAATCAGAACATATGCATTGTTTTGAGGCTTGGACATTTTGGAATAAAATGGAGTCTAGCTTCTGCCCCATGCGGCATTGTAGGGACGATTGTGTAGCTGGGTGTTGTGTATATAGGGACAGGCAGCATGGGTAAGCTCAAGTACTTTCTAAACAAAGATTCTCAGCATTTATTAACTGCGCAGCGATTGTTCCTCACATGTGTAAGCTTCGCTGCAACCATATTGTTTTTTAATGTTATTGTGAGCCAATTTCTCTCATCTCTCTCCGTCTCTCAGTCTCTCTCTCTCTCTCTCTCTCTCTCCTCTTTTCTCTTATATCTCTCATAGTATTATAGTATTGTACTGTATTGCATTTAGGTCAGTGTAGTATTGTCTTTTTGTATTTATTGTTTAGATCTGTGGTTAGGAAGTCTCTGTTATATTGTAGTGTATCATTTGTACTGTTACCCCCTTTTTACAAGTATATTAGATATAATACAGTTAATAGGCCTTGGAACCTAAACCAGTATCTGTGTATTTTCTATAGTGTTAAGTGTTCACTTGAGCGTCGGTGACGCTCAAGCAGCTTTGTAGATAGTCAGGTTACACAAGGTTGCACTTACACCCTGTACTCACATTAAGGTATTCTGTGTATTTCATCGGTATAAGGTTTAATATCAAGGTATAGTGTTGTGAGCGTCTGCACCGCTGGTGACCTCCTCGTGGTCTCTAGCGTATGCTACGTTACAGCGAATCTTTCCCCTAGACATAACCAATAACGTGTCCTGTGATCACTGGGCCGTGAGCGAACGTGACGCTTGAGCGTCTCGCCTACGGCTGAGCGATCGTTACGCAAATAGCGTATCATTACGGTATTTCTTAAGTAAACAGCGTACAGTGTTCTTAGCTTCATAAGGGTTGTTTATACGACAAAGGAATTTAGCATTGTCAATTGCGGGCTCGTCCTATACTTCTCATATCTGCACTAGGTAGATCAGCAGACATTATCCCTCCAGCAAAGGGTGGGAGGTTGTCTCACAGTGCTGACGGGATAAGCGTCTGCTTCGCTTAGATAAAGAGTGCTGAAGGAACCCGGTAACCGGAGGTAAGAACAGTACGCTATTGTCTTTGAAAATCTGGTTTTTATTTCAATTTGGTGCCAACTACACACTCAGGCCTAGAATAACTTTAGGAGTTTTGAATGATGACTTTCTTTGTGACAAGAGGCCGCATGGTCTGTCCACCATTTTGTGTGACCCTCATGGAGGTGGAAGGGGGAGGAGCAGCGGCCATTTTGGGAAGGTCAAAAAAAATTTTTTTTTCTGAGCGGCTGGTTTTCAGTTGACTCAGGAAACAATCAGCCATCCACTGTCAAAAAGAAATCATCATTTAATGAGTTTTTTTTTTATGCATTTATTTAATCTATATCATAGTCAATCATAAGTAATAGTGATTGGTACTTATATGTAATTTCATATGCGTGTGCTTACATCAATGTATGTTATTAGATTAAATTTAGAATTGCATTTTTATCTGTGTAAGTTTCACATCTCACCTTCCTGTTTGCCATTTGCATTGATAACGTGCTGAGAAAAAAACAAGCACACAGCATAGAAGATACTGTGTGGTGTTTGGTAAGCGTTTATATAGTGAAATATCGCTTATAGTAAGGCGATACAGAAGCCACAAGACAATAGCACACATTTGTTCAGTTTCCAAAATTTAGTTTAAATACCTTACTTTACTGTAACGCCTCTGGGGAGAGCTATCAGACTACGGGAAATGATTTTTCTGATCAGAAAACTATAAGAATGATAGTGGGTTGAAAACGGTATGAGTGTATTGAATCCCGCTTTGTGGACTTTGTGATCTATGTGATAAAACGGTATTGAATTCCGCTTTGTGGACTTTGTGATCTGTGTGATCTATGTGGAACGTGATGAGCACGATCTGAGTGAAAACGTGCAACAGAGTGTGATAAAGTTTTCGTTGTATTACGCTCTGGCTGTTTTGGAGCACAGTAGGGAGACTCCAATGATCCTACCATTTATGGGCAACAAGTGTCTATAAGTGGTACGATTGGACCGCACGGTTGTATGTGTGACCAATAACGCAACGTGATATGAGGTCGTATATCCATGCGTAAATCTTGCCCTCATACGTGTTGTAGGGAGCACATGCAAGCGTGATTTGTGTAAAGAAAAAGGAAGGGAATTTTCTCAGGAAAATCTCTAGAGATAGGGCCTGCAACGGCTACACGTGTCTGCTAGAAGGCGGAACGGGGATACCCGGAGCAGAAGAAGTTCAGTGGAAGAGCTTTAAGGATTTCCAACGAAGTTCTGTGTTTGGTGCATTTTAGGAAGTTTTTCTGTGTTAAAAAGGTCCACAATGGCAGCCAAGTGCACAACACAGAGACGGTCGGAGGTCAGGATTCAGACTCCAGAGGCTTGCAGACACCGAGGGTCTGCTCGGTTAGTAATGTGGGGGAAATATGGTCCCCACACTGAGACCTTTTGTGATGAATGGACACGAATGACTGCGGGGGATAAGGCACCATTTCCCGGGATAGGTAGTTTTGACTCAGAGGTGTTGCATAATTTAAGGCAAAGGATCAGTCTCATAAAATCCTGGAAACAACGAGTTAAACATGATGATTGTTTACAGTTATGGCAACAGGAAAGTGAATTACAAAAAGAGTCTATTGACTTTTCTGACTCTTATCTTGAGAGGAGAGATATGGCAGCAGGAGAGGAGTTGATTGCGGAGAGAAAAGCACAAAGGTGGAACAATAAAAACGCTCTTAGCAACTGTAATATAGATTATAAGAATAAGTGTAATAAATGTAACAATGATTATTGTAATACTGTTGAATGTACAACTATTAACCCATGCAAGTCGCACCCCATGTTAAACTTTCCTCAGGAATACAAACAAGAAAGTGAGCCCAGAACGATGTCGGCACCTCTTCCAGAAGCCATCCTACAAGACATCCAGGTGGACGCGACCAAATTGGTAAAGGCAATAATCAAACCCCCTAACGGAGGGTCAGGTGAGGTCGTGTCCACAGGTACGTACAATGTTTTATATCACGCACAAACAAATGTACCCCATATTGTAAGACCAAAACAAGGTGATGTGATTGAGTTTAGTCCTGTCAGGGTGATCACAGTCCCCAATGGGAAGACTGATGATCAGGGAACCATTCCCGTCAAGGACAGTGCAATGCGCCATCCCTGGTCCCGGACAGAATTGAGATCAATCATGTCTGATTACCCAGATCCTAGGAAAGATCTAACTGTATGATCAAAGATTCACAGAAGGCATACCAACCCCCTAGACATGAAAATGAGCAAAAGTTATGACACACCAAATTACAAGCAGGGATCACATAGGAAGAATTTTGGGCCACACCCATGATATGTGGTCAGGAAAGGTGATCATTAGGACTGATGGTAAGCCTGAGGTAACGGTTAATGAAGTGGGAGGTCATTCCCTGAAGACACAGGAATGACCGGGTGAAAAGTTGTAAATGTATTCGTGAAAATCTTTTTCTCTTTTCTCACTCTCTATCCCCATCTCTGACGAGTATTGGTAAGAATTCACACATTGCATACCCACTTGGTCCTTGCAGAAGTCTACCAAACCCCAGCATGACCTATCCGCCACTATGTATTCTGGCCAGATACAGACAGTGGAGTAATGCAAGTGCTGGTGGGGAGGGACTGCTCAAGGAGACCAGTAGATACATAGATATGACAGCCTAATAAGTCTGACAATGTTTTTCTAATGCTAACAATGTTTTCTTACAATGTTTAAAAATGCTTTGTTTCTCTTTTCTTATTGATGGTTATTGTCGAGTTATGTAATGTATATATGCACATGAATTGTTCTCTATCTCTGTTGTTTTTTTTTATTTTCTCTCTCTTCTCACTCATGTTTCCATGGTTTAAAGATGGTATGTCACCCCTCAGTTGGACCAATGGTAATGCCAGATTTTTTTTTTTCTCCTTACAGAAAGATCGCCGGTTAGGAAGGAATATTGCATCACCAGAATGTTCGTTTGGAAGACTGAGAGACAGCACCTTTTGAGAGGACAGCAGAACAAGAAGAACAACAAAACGAGAGAACTTATTATCGTAACGAGTTCTCTCCCCCTCAAACTGATTTTCTTATACCCCCTTTACAAATTTCTTCTTTTCTCCTCCTGTAAGATGGACTTGCCCCAAGAGACTGTGATATGGATTTTCCTGTTGACCATGATGTTGACCAGAGCAGTCTGTTTCGGTGAGAGTACCAGTGAGGTCGAGAAAGGATCCAGAAAGGTCCTGATGACTGAGACGGAGGTGTGAATTTCCAATAGCAACCCAATCACCAAGCAAAGGCGAGTACCGGGCACGATCTAACAACCATGTTATTTGTAAACAACTGTGAAGGAATGTTAGTTCAAAAAGAAAGTTGTATCTGTAGGCTCTGTAACAAAGAAATGCCAATCTAGTTTTAATATCCATATGGACCGGCATCCATTGAGTGACTATCACTCCTTAGTGGGTAACGTATTAAACAAGACCGATTGTTGGGTATGCTCTCAAGTACCTCAGGGACACAGCAAATCAGGGCTAGTACCATTTCCTTTAACGTTAGGGGAGGTACTTGAGCTAAGTGGTGGGAGACCGGTGGACCGGAGGTTTAACATCTCCAGCCCTCCTAGTTTGAAGCTCCACCAATACCATGTGGATAGGTCCCTCATATGTTTTAACATCTCCAATCCCAGAAAACCGGGAAATTGGGAAGTGTCATGGAGCAACCTTACCATGACCTTTTCACACAGAGCAGATAGAATGCCTACAGATACAGAGCTCGTACGCCACATAGCCAGTAGAGGAAAATCTTTTCGGTATCGATATACCTTAGGAAATAGGATTACTAGAGTTGGAGAGGTATCACCAGGATACTGTGCACATATCGTACAAACTGATACGTGCATTAGACAGATGGAAGAATTAGGGTCAGGAGATTTCACCTGGAAGGTTTGTAACATGGTCATGTCCTTCTCCGTCCCTTATGTTCTCCCCGATGATGCATATTTCATATGCGGGAGAAAGGCGTACAAGTGGCTTGCCCCAAACTCTGAAGGATTGTGTTATATTGGAAAAGTATTGCCTGAAGTGATGACTGTTACACATGACAAAATGAAGGACATACACCGTGGTGCCCAAGCTCCTTATACTCACACTCATTACGAACACCGAGTTAAAAGACAACTGTCAGAAAGATTAGAGCATCCGGCCTCTGATCTTATCCATGAATCCACCGGGATTCAGGTTCTGGTAGCGTTAGATTTCACTCGCACCGCTCGAGGTGTGATGAATTATAAATACATTTCCGCACTCGCCAATTTGTTAGATAATATCACTGAAATGTATGATGACACGTTTAGATACACTGGAAGAGAACTTCAAGCTTACAAAACAGAACTAGTTCAGCATAGGATGGTTCTTAATTACCTTACAGCAGTAACAGGCGGATATTGTGTTACATTGGCAACACAGTACGGCATAAAGTGTTGCACGTATATCACAAATAGCACCGAGGATCCGATAGAGGTCATAGACCAAAAGATGGACGATATTCTGCAATTAAAGTGGGAATTTCGTCGAAAACACAATCTCACCCTTGCTGCTGTAGGTAATGAGCTGACTGGTTGGGTGTCATGGTTGAACCCGCGAAATTGGTTCTCCGGTTTGGGAGACTGGGCTCAAGGAGTCATAATGGATGTTGGAAAGTTTCTACTATGTATCTTGGGTGTCATTATATCGATTGGATTGATATTTAGATGCGGGCAGGCTTTAATGAGGTGCAAACAAAGTACAAAAGTGATGAGCTTGAGGAGTGAGGAAACTGTAATTAACCTGGATTTGATTTACGACCCAATGTTAGAAACCATGACGTAATGATGTAATGAGTATACGGTCCGTCTTTCACCCATTTCTATGTTTTCCTCCGAGGTACAAAGACCCACGTAGACGAAGGATTTGATGAGCCAAGGGGCCGACAACGGAAAGATGGAAAGAAGAAGAGCAGACGACCTGATATACAAGATTTTGATGGACAATGCCATGGGTACCCCAGTTTCCCTAGGAACTTTAAAATCACGCTAGCCCAACATTTTTTTTTTTGTAAATCCATGGACGTTGTTTGCTTTACTCACGATTTATGAGCAAAAGCACAAAGAAGAAGACTCCAATCAACCGACACCAATCAAGACCTCAATCGACGAATGTACATTTCCCTGACATAGAATATCATTGCATTTTCCATAAGTGTTCTTTATCTTCATCTCTACAACCCTCAGGTAATGACACACATAGTCGATAGGGAATACAGGCACAGATATCAGCAACCACATACCTCCCCCATTCATGTATCATCAACTAAAATGTGCATCCCCATTTTGTTACAACTGTAAGCCGAAATGAGCTCGGTAGAGTTTGACAGCCCATCCACAGACCCTTAGTACGGGATAAGAAGGAATTCAAATGTATACTTCGCAATACCTCGAAGCTTGATTTACCACACGTACGGCACGATGATACATGACCCTCCAAACATGGACTCATACACACATGCTTCTGCTTTCTCACTAGGTCATACCCTTTTCACACCTACTCCTCTCTTCTTCCTTACCCCACCATGGAAATCAATTAACCCCTGACTTACATTTTTCTCCTTAAATATTTTGTGGCAGTTATTATTGACTGCCAAAGGGTAGACTGTCGAAGTCAGAAAAATGTCTCAATGCACACTGCCATATTTGCACCGCACACTGGTCCGTGCTGCGCGTGCGTACGCTCTCCCGTGGAGGCGCATACCCGCAATAGCGTGCACACGCAGGCGCGGTATGCGCATTTACGGTAGAGTTTATGTGATCGTAGCGTGCGACTCATTCGTTACAAATGTTCACAATTAATGTAGTTTATAGATTATGGTCCCTTTGATAGATTCTGAAAGTTTGGTTAATATAGAATGTCCCTGAACGGAGGAATCCCTCTTTGTATTGTGCGAAGGATCTAACAGGGGTCATACAGCAGTGTTTGGTACCCATCGGAAGAGTATTTAAACAGCAATATTCCGGTGTTGGTTTGGAGCGGATTAATCGCTCGTGCGAATAGTTATGGACATAACAAGTTATGTCTATTTTCTATTATCATTTGTTCTTACTTAGTCATGCATCAGTGGGTCTCAAATGGCTCTTTGACCTCAGAGATCCCCCAAACAATAGTTTGCATGTTAAGAGGGCCTCATACCTACACATGCATAAGGTAAACACAGGAATAGTAATTGAAGATCAATTGTACTCCAAATCAGTATCTTTCCCGCAGACGGAGTACAATAGTCTGTAATTACACTGAGCTTTTGAGACTCAATGAGGAAGGCCAACACCTGTGTTTACAAATGGGGCTGGATTTGTATACAGGAGAATGAGGGCTGAGATGTCATTGTCTCAACTGAAAGTGGACATCATGAATATAGAGCAGAACCCAGACAGGATTCTGGGTTTGTATTCGCCAAACAATAGCTTCTCACTAGACAGGAATGTGTTGGTCATCACCCATTGTGTTACATAACCAAGGCCACTGATGCAGCTGGCTCACATGCTGGGAGGGACACACACTTCTTGTGGTTGACACACCCCCACAGCTGGAATGCAGGTATGATATACCCACTGGAGATCACAGGGCTGACTCACTCACTCAGAACTAAGCTAGCATCAAGCAGCATGGCGGCTACATCCCCAGGACAGAATTCCTTCCCAAAGGCTAAGTATTGAACTTCACATGGCTAGATAAGGAAACAGATAGATTGCTTTCTGGTTTAAATAGGATATTGTAACTTGGTTGTATGATTGTTGGGTGTTTGTGTTGGTGCCCTGTGGAATCTGTGATGGTAGCTGGGATCTTGTTAATCATAAATACCACCATGCAGTACTTTTGAATATGTGCTGGTAGCAATGGCAGGCTGATACTTGTGAGTACCTGGTGGTCTGGTCTTGTGATAACTCATATGCTCTGGTTATAGAGATACTGAAGTTGTTTGGGATGTGAAATTATGAGATGGTTCTAGGAAGTTGGATTACATTGTGAAAGGTGATTTAGATTGTTTGGAATTGTAAAATCAGAACATATGCATTGTTTTGAGGCTTGGACATTTTGGAATAAAATGGAGTCTAGCTTCTGCCCCATGCGGCATTGTAGGGACGATTGTGTAGCTGGGTGTTGTGTATATAGGGACAGGCAGCATGGGTAAGCTCAAGTACTTTCTAAACAAAGATTCTCAGCATTTATTAACTGCGCAGCGATTGTTCCTCACATGTGTAAGCTTCGCTGCAACCATATTGTTTTTTAATGTTATTGTGAGCCAATTTCTCTCATCTCTCTCCGTCTCTCAGTCTCTCTCTCTCTCTCTCTCTCTCTCCTCTTTTCTCTTATATCTCTCATAGTATTATAGTATTGTACTGTATTGCATTTAGGTCAGTGTAGTATTGTCTTTTTGTATTTATTGTTTAGATCTGTGGTTAGGAAGTCTCTGTTATATTGTAGTGTATCATTTGTACTGTTACCCCCTTTTTACAAGTATATTAGATATAATACAGTTAATAGGCCTTGGAACCTAAACCAGTATCTGTGTATTTTCTATAGTGTTAAGTGTTCACTTGAGCGTCGGTGACGCTCAAGCAGCTTTGTAGATAGTCAGGTTACACAAGGTTGCACTTACACCCTGTACTCACATTAAGGTATTCTGTGTATTTCATCGGTATAAGGTTTAATATCAAGGTATAGTGTTGTGAGCGTCTGCACCGCTGGTGACCTCCTCGTGGTCTCTAGCGTATGCTACGTTACAGCGAATCTTTCCCCTAGACATAACCAATAACGTGTCCTGTGATCACTGGGCCGTGAGCGAACGTGACGCTTGAGCGTCTCGCCTACGGCTGAGCGATCGTTACGCAAATAGCGTATCATTACGGTATTTCTTAAGTAAACAGCGTACAGTGTTCTTAGCTTCATAAGGGTTGTTTATACGACAAAGGAATTTAGCATTGTCACATACCAGCCACACCAATCACACTGTACAACTCGTGATATTATACCCAGTTAACAGTATGAAATATAACTGAGCCTCTCAACAGATGGCTCAACAATAACCCTTTAGTTAGGCAATAACTATATACAAGTATTGCAGACAATCCGCACTTGGGATGGGCGCCCAGCATCCACTACGGACTACGAGAAATAGATTTACCGGTGAGTAAAATCTTATTTTCTCTGACGTCCTAGTGGATGCTGGGGACTCCGTAAGGACCATGGGGATTATACCAAAGCTCCCAAACGGGCGGGAGAGTGCGGATGACTCTGCAGCACCGAATGAAAGAACTCAAGGTCCTCCTCAGCCAGGGTATCAAATTTGTAGAATTTAGCAAACGTGTTTGCCCCTGACCAAGTTGCAGCTCGGCAAAGTAGTAAAGCCGAGACCCCTCGGGCAGCCGCCCAAGATGAGCCCACCTTCCTCGTGGAATGGGCTTTCACTGATTTAGGATGCGGCAATCCAGCCGCAGAATGCGCCAGCTGAATTGTGCTACAAATCCAGCGAGCAATAGTCTGCTTAGAAGCAGGAGCACCTATTTTGTTGGGTGCATACAGGATAAAAAGCGAGTCAGTTTTCCTGACTCCAGCCGTCCTGGAAACATAAATTTTTAAGGCCCTGACTACGTCCAGTAACTTGGAATCCTCCAAGTCCCTAGTAGCCGCAGGCACCACAATAGGTTGGTTCAAGTGAAAAGCTGATACCACCTTAGGTAGAAACTGGGGACGAGTCCTCAATTCTGCCCTATCCATATGGAAAATCAGATAAGGGCTTTTACATGACAAAGCCGCCAATTCTGACACACGCCTGGCCGAAGCCAAGGCCAATAACATGACCACTTTCCACGTGAGATATTTCAGATCCACAGTTTTAAGTGGTTCAAATCAATGTGATTTTAGGAAACTCAACACCACATTGAGATCCCAAGGTGCCACAGGAGGCACAAAAGGAGGCTGAATATGAAGCACTCCCTTTACAAAAGTCTGAACTCCAGGCAGTGAAGCCAGTTCTTTCTGGAAGAAAATCGACAGAGCCGAAATCTGGACCTTAATGGAACCCAAATTTAGGCCCATAGTCACTCCTGACTGTAGGAAGTGCAGAAAACGACCCAGCTGAAATTCCTCTATTGGGGCCTTCCTGGCCTCACACCACGCAACATATTTTCGCCAAATACGGTGACAATGGTTTGCGGTTACTTCTTTCCTGGCTTTTATCAGCGTAGGAATGACTTCCTCCGGAATGCCCGTTTGCTTTAGGATCCGGAACTCAACCGCCATGCCGTCCAACGCAGCCGCGGTAAGTCTTTGAACAGACAGGGCCCCTGCTGCAGCAGATCCTGTCTGAGCGGTAGAGGCCATGGGTCCTCTGATATTATTTCTTGAAGTTCTGGGTACCAAACTCTTCTTGGCCCATCCGGAACCACGGGTATCGTTCTTACTCCTCGTTTTCTTATTATTCTCAGTACCTTTGGTATGAGAGGCAGAGGAGGGAATACATAAACCGACTGGTACACCCACGGTGTCACTAGACCGTCCACAGCTATTGCCTGAGGGTCCCTTGACCTGGCGCAATATCTAGTTTTTTGTTTAGGCGGGACGCCATCATGTCCACCTGTGGCCTTTCCCAACGGTTTACCAACAGTTGGAATACTTCTGGATGAAGTCCCCACTCTCCCGGGTGTCGGTCGTGTCTGCTGAGGAAGTCTGCTTCCCAGTTGTCCACTCCCGGAATGAACACTGCTGACAGTGCTAAGACGTGATTTTCCGCCCATCGGAGAATCCTTGTGGCTTCTGCCATCGCCATCCTGCTTCTTGTGCCGCCCTGTCGGTTTACATGGGCGACTGCCGTGATGTTGTCTGATTGGATCAGTACCGGCTGGTTTTGAAGCAGAGGCCTTGCCAGACTTAGGGCATTGTAAATGGCCCTCAGTTCCAGAATATTTATGTGTAGGGACGACTCCCGACTTGACCAAAGTCCTTGGAAATTTCTTCCCTGTGTGACTGCCCCCCAGCCTCGAAGGCTGGCATCCGTGGTTACCAGGACCCAGTCCTGTATGCCGAATCTGCGGCCCTCTTGAAGATGAGCACTCTGCAGCCACCACAGTAGAGATAACCCTGTCTTCAAGGACCAGGCTATCAGCCGATGCATCTGAAGATGCGATTCCGACCACTTGTCCAAGAGGTCCCACTGAAAGGTTCTTGCATGGAACCTGCCGAATGGAATTTTGCTTCGTAAGAAGCTACCATTTTTCCCAGGACTCGTGTGCAGTGATGCACCGATACCTGTTTTGGTTTTAGGAGGTCTCTGACTAGAGATGACAGCTCCTTGGCTTTCTCCTGTGGGAGAAACACTTTTTTTCTGTTCTGTGTCCAGAACCATCCCCAGGAACAGCAGGCGTGTGGTAGGAACCAGCTGTGACTTTGGAATGTATAGAATCCATCCGTGCTGTTGTAACACTTCCCGAGATAGTGCTACTCCGACCAACAACTGCTCCATGGACCTCGCCTTTATAAGGAGATCGTCCAAGTACGGGATAATTAAAAACTCCCTTTTTTCGAAGGAGTATCATCATTTCTGCCATTACCTTGGTAAAGACCCTCGGTGCCGTGGACAGACCAAACGGCAGTGTTTGGAATTGGTAATGGCAATCCTGTACCACAAATCTGAGGTACTCTTGGTGAGGATGGTAAATGGGGACATGTAGGTAAGCATCCTTGATGTCCAGGGATACCATGTAATCCCCCTCCTCCAGGCTTGCAATAACCGCCCTGAGCGATTCCATCTTGAACTTGAATTTTTTTATTGTGTTCAAGGACTTCAAATTTAAAATGGGTCTCACCGAACCGTTCGGTTTCGGTACCACAAACAGTGTGGAATAGTAACCCCGTCCTTGTTGAAGTAGGGGCACCTTGACTATCACCTGCTGGGAATACAGCTTGTGAATTGCCTCTAGCACAGCCTCCCTGCCTGAGGGTGTTGTCGGCAAGGCAGATTTGAGGAAACGGCGGGGGGGAGACGCCTCGAATTCCAGCCTGTACCCCTGAGACACTACTTGAAGGATCCAGGGATCCACCTGTGAGCGAGCCCACTGATCGCTGAAATTTTTGGAGGTGGCCCCCCACCGTACCTGGCTACGCCTGTGGAGCCCCCGCGTCATGTGGTGGACTCAGAGGAAGCGGGGGAAGAATTTTGATTCTGGGAACTGGCTGACTGGTGCAGCTTTTTCCCTCTTCCCTCGTCTCTGTGCAGAAAGGAAGCGCCTTTGACCCGCTTGCTTTTCTGAAGCCGAAAGGACTGTACCCGATAATACAGTGCTTTCTTAGGCTGTGAGGAAACCTGAGGTAAAAAATTTCCTTCCCAGCTGTTGCTGTGGATACGAGGTCCCAGAGACCATCCCCAAAGAATTCCTTTCCCTTATAAGGCTCTATGTGCCTTTTAAAGTCAGCATCACCTGTCCAGTGTCGGGTCTCTAATACCCTCCTGACAGAATGGACATTGCATTAATTCTGGATGCCAGCCGGCAAAATATCCCTCTGTGCATCCCTCATATATAAGACGACGTCTTATGTTCGCAAAATAGTATCCCTGTTTGACAGGGTTACAGACCACGCTGCAGCAGCACTATCTGCAGGTCTCAGTCTAGTACCTGAGTGTGTAAATACAGACTTCAGGATAGCCTCCTGCTTTTTATCAGCAGGTACCTTCAAAGTGGCCGTATCCTAAGACGGCAGTGCCACCTTTTTTGACAAACGTGTGAGCGCCTTATCCACCCTAGGGGATATCTCCCAACGTGACCTATCCTCTGGCGGGAAAAGGTACGCCATCAGTAACTTTTTAGAAATTATCAGTTTCTTATCGGGGGAACCCACGCTTTTTCACACTTCATTCACTCATTGGATGGGGGAACAAAACACTGCCTGCTTTTTCTCCCCAAACATAAAACCCTTTTTTAGTGGTACTTGGGTTAATGTCAGAAATGTGTAACACATTTTTTATTGCCGGGATCATGTAACGGATGTTCCTAGTGGATTGTGTATATGTCTCAACCTCGTCGACACTGGAGTCAGACTCCGTGTCGACATCTGTGTCTGCCATCTGAGGGAGCGGGCGTTTTTGAGCCCCTGATGGCCTTTGAGACGCCTGGGCAGGCGCGGGCTGAGAAGCCGGCTGTCCCATAGCTGTTACGTCATCCAGCCTTTTATGTAAGGAGTTGACACTGTCGGTTTATACCTTCCACCTATCCATCCACTCTGTTGTCGGCCCCACAGGGGGCGACATCCCATTTATCGGCATCTGCTCCGCCTCCACATAAGCCTCCTCATCAAACATGTCGACACAGCCGTACCGACACACCGCACACACACAGGGAATGCTCTGACTGAGGACAGGACCCCACACAGCCCTTTGGGGAGACAGAGAGAGAGTATGCCAGCACACACCAGAGCGCTATATAATGTGGGGATTAACACTATCACTGAGTGAATTTTCCCCAATAGCTGCTTGTATAAACAATATTGCGCCTAAATTTAGTGCCCCCCCTCTCTTTTTAACCCTTTGAGCCTGAAAACTACAGGGGAGAGCCTGGGGAGCTGTCTTCCAGCTACACTGTGAAGAGAAAATGGCGCCAGTGTGCCGAGGGAGATAGCTCCGCCCCTTTTTCGCAGACTTTTCTCCCGCTTTTTTTATGGATTCTGGCAGGGGTAATTATCACATATATAGCCTCTGGGGCTATATATTGTGATTATTTTGCCAGCCAAGGTGTTTTTATTGCTGCTCAGGGCGCCCCCCCCCAGCGCCCTGCACCCTCAGTGACCGGAGTGTGAAGTGTGCATGAGGAGCAATGGCGCACAGCTGCAGTGCTGTGCGCTACCTTGGTGAAGACTGAAGTCTTCTGCCGCCGATTTTCCGGACCATCTTCATGCTTCTGGCTCTGTAAGGGGGACGGCGGCGCGGCTCCGGGAACGAACACCAAGGACGGGTCCTGCGGTCGATCCCTCTGGAGCTAATGGTGTCCAGTAGCCTAAGAAGCCCAAGCTAGCTGCAAGCAGGTAGGTTCGCTTCTTCTCCCCTTAGTCCCTCGATGCAGTGAGCCTGTTGCCAGCAGGTCTCACTGTAAAATAAAAAACCTAACATATACTTTCTTTCTAGGAGCTCAGGAGAGCCCCTAGTGTGCATCCAGCTCGGCCGGGCACAGAAATCTAACTGAGGTCTGAAGGAGGGGCATAGAGGGAGGAGCCAGTGCACACCAGATAGTACTAAATCTTTCTTATAGTGTGCCCAGTCTCCTGCGGAGCCAGTCTATTCCCCATGGTCCTTACGGAGTCCCCAGCATCCACTAGGTCGTCAGAGAAATAAGATTTCCTGGCCTGCACTATTTAGGTTGTATTACCGGTAGCGTGGTGTAAGGACAATGTGATATAAGATTTCCTGGCCTGCACTATTAAGGTTGTATTACCGGTAGCGTGGTGTAAGGACAATGTGATATAAGATTTCCTGGCCTGCACTATTTAGGTTGTATTACCGGTAGCGTGGTGTAAGGACAATGTGATATAAGATTTCCTGGCCTGAACTATTTAGGTTGTATTACCGGTAGCGTGGTGTAAGGACAATGTGATATAAGATTTCCTGGCCTGCACATTACTAGTAGGTACTCCCCGTGGTACAGTGTGTAGAATAGAGATAAGAAGAGGGGGCCTGCGAGCCTCAAAGATGTATCCCGCCTCACTTTATTCTGCTGTGAACATCTTATTGTATGCCGTTTCCCCTAGCAACAGGGAGGAGTTATCTTTAGAACTGCTGCGCAAATACACATAATTTTCCTCAAGACGGCGATTGCTTTCCATCTTGCGACACCCAGGAATGCCCAGCAGCAGTCACGTTCTCCGGCTGTCCAGGGTACAAGCCTAGTGCCTTGTTACCGTGCAGAGGCCTAGTCAGTGACCAGTGGGGTCAGTCAATGCCAACCACATAGTGACAGCAGCGCATTGACGCACACACAGCAACAAGCGGTTTGCCAGGTGCCGGCGGTAGGAAAACATGGAGAAATGTGGTTTCAGGTGCCAAGGAGTCTGGTGGTGGCAGCATTGTACCCGCCCGCTGCGCAGTGAGTGGAATCAGTAACAGGTGGTTACTGACGGTAAGCTGGTGTCCCCTAATTGGCCAGATCTCATGTGACCCAAACCCATTCCATGACCGCTGGACGCAGACCGTGAGGGCGGTAAGGCATCCGGTCACAGGCCTTGTAATGGAATTCCCTGTGGTAGGTTCTCTCACCCCTATGCTGAGCCAACATCAGTGCAAATCTGTGTGTATACAGCAACAACAGCGAGGGTAATAATATGGTGATCAAAGAGCCCAATTCTCTGCACGTCCTACACCAGCCACCATTCCATTCCCAGCAGCACGGGCGTATTTATACATGTAACCCGCAATTACACCTTATATACCTTCACTTGCTGAAATACCATTAAACCTTTCTGTAATTCTCAGTATCTATTACTGATCTGTATACACAAGTGTGGCACATTACCACTTCTCATATATGCTGGGAGTAATTCTCAGTATCTATTCCTGATCTGTATACACAAGTGTGGCACATTACCACTTCTCATATATGCTGGGAGTAATTCTCAGTATCTATTCCTGATCTGTATACATGAGTGTGGCACATTACCACTTCTCATATATGCTGGGAGTAATTCTCAGTATCTATTCCTGATCTGTATACACGAGTGTGGCACATTACCACTTCTCATAACATATGCTGGGTGTAATTCTCAGTATCTATTCCTGATCTGTATACACAAGTGTGGCACATTACCACTTCTCATATATGCTGGGAGTAATTCTCAGTATCTATTCCTGATCTGTATACATGAGTGTGGCACATTACCACTTCTCATATATGCTGGGAGTAATTCTCAGTATCTATTCCTGATCTGTATACACGAGTGTGGCACATTACCACTTCTCATAACATATGCTGGGAGTAATTCTCAGTATCTATTCCTGATCTGTATACATGAGTGTGGCACATTACCACTTCTCATATATGCTGGGAGTAATTCTCAGTATCTATTCCTGATCTGTATACACAAGTGTGGCACATTACCACTTCTCATAACATATGCTGGGAGTAATTCTCAGTATCTATTCCTGATCTGTATACACAAGTGTGGCACATTACCACTTCTCATAACATATGCTGGGTGTAATTCTCAGTATCTATTCCTGATCTGTATACATGTGTGGCACATTACCACTTCTCATAACATATGCTGGGTGTAATTCTCAGTATCTATTCCTGATCTGTATACACGAGTGTGGCACATTACCACTTCTCATATATGCTGGGAGTAATTCTCAGTATCTATTCCTGATCTGCATACATGAGTGTGGCACATTACCACTTCTCATATATGCTGGGAGTAATTCTCAGTATCTATTCCTGATCTGTATACATGAGTGTGGCACATTACCACTTCTCATATATGCTGGGTGTAATTCTCAGTATCTATTCCTGATCTGTATACATGTGTGGCACATTACCACTTCTCATAACATATGCTGGGAGTAATTCTCAGTATCTATTCCTGATCTGTATACACGAGTGTGGCACATTACCACTTCTCATAACATATGCTGGGTGTAATTCTCAGTATCTATTCCTGATCTGTATACACGAGTGTGGCACATTACCACTTCTCATAACATATGCTGGGAGTAATTCTCAGTATCTATTCCTGATCTGTATACACGAGTGTGGCACATTACCACTTCTCATAACATATGCTGGGTGTAATTCTCAGTATCTATTCCTGATCTGTATACACGAGTGTGGCACATTACCACTTCTCATAACATATGCTGGGAGTAATTCTCAGTATCTATTCCTGATCTGTATACACGAGTGTGGCACATTACCACTTCTCATATATGCTGGGTGTAATTCTCAGTATCTATTCCTGATCTGTATACATGAGTGTGGCACATTACCACTTCTCATATATGCTGGGTGTAATTCTCAGTATCTATTCCTGATCTGCATACATGAGTGTGGCACATTACCACTTCTCATATATGCTGGGTGTAATTCTCAGTATCTATTCCTAATCTGTATACATGTGTGGCACATTACCACTTCTCATAACATATGCTGGGTGTAATTCTCAGTATCTATTCCTGATCTGTATACACGAGTGTGGCACATTACCACTTCTCATAACATATGCTGGGTGTAATTCTCAGTATCTATTCCTGATCTGTATACATGAGTGTGGCACATTACCACTTCTCATAACATATGCTGGGTGTAATTCTCAGTATCTATTCCTGATCTGTATACACAAGTGTGGCACATTACCACTTCTCATATATGCTGGGTGTAATTCTCAGAATCTATTCCTGATCTGTATACACGAGTGTGGCACATTACCACTTCTCATAACATATGCTGGGAGTAATTCTCAGTATCTATTCCTGATCTGTATACACGAGTGTGGCACATTACCACTTCTCATATATGCTGGGAGTAATTCTCAGTATCTATTCCTGATCTGTATACATGAGTGTGGCACATTACCACTTCTCATAACATATGCTGGGTGTAATTCTCAGTATCTATTCCTGATCTGTATACATGAGTGTGGCACATTACCACTTCTCATAACATATGCTGGGTGTAATTCTCAGTATCTATTCCTGATCTGTATACATGAGTGTGGCACATTACCACTTCTCATAACATATGCTGGGTGTAATTCTCAGTATCTATTCCTGATCTGTATACACGAGTGTGGCACATTACCACTTCTCATATATGCTGGGAGTAATTCTCAGTATCTATTCCTGATCTGTATACATGAGTGTGGCACATTACCACTTCTCATATATGCTGGGTGTAATTCTCAGTATCTATTCCTGATCTGTATACATGAGTGTGGCACATTACCACTTCTCATAACATATGCTGGGTGTAATTCTCAGTATCTATTCCTGATCTGTATACACGAGTGTGGCACATTACCACTTCTCATATATGCTGGGAGTAATTCTCAGTATCTATTCCTGATCTGTATACATGAGTGTGGCACATTACCACTTCTCATAACATATGCTGGGTGTAATTCTCAGTATCTATTCCTGATCTGTATACACGAGTGTGGCACATTACCACTTCTCATATATGCTGGGAGTAATTCTCAGTATCTATTCCTGATCTGTATACATGAGTGTGGCACATTACCACTTCTCATAACATATGCTGGGTGTAATTCTCAGTATCTATTCCTGATCTGTATACACGAGTGTGGCACATTACCACTTCTCATATATGCTGGGAGTAATTCTCAGTATCTATTCCTGATCTGTATACATGAGTGTGGCACATTACCACTTCTCATAACATATGCTGGGAGTAATTCTCAGTATCTATTCCTGATCTGCATATATATGCATGGCACATTACCACTTCTCATATATGCTGTTAGTAATTCTCAGTATCTATTCCTGATCTGTATACATGAGTGTGGCACATTACCACTTCTCATAACATATGCTGGGTGTAATTCTCAGTATCTATTCCTGATCTGTATACATGTGTGGCACATTACCACTTCTCATAACATATGCTGGGTGTAATTCTCAGTATCTATTCCTGATCTGTATACATGAGTGTGGCACATTACCACTTCTCATAACATATGCTGGGTGTAATTCTCAGTATCTATTCCTGATCTGTATACATGAGTGTGGCACATTACCACTTCTCATATATGCTGGGAGTAATTCTCAGTATCTATTCCTGATCTGTATACATGAGTGTGGCACATTACCACTTCTCATATATGCTGGGAGTAATTCTCAGTATCTATTCCTGATCTGTATACATGAGTGTGGCACATTACCACTTCTCATATATGCTGGGAGTAATTCTCAGTATCTATTCCTGATCTGTATACATGAGTGTGGCACATTACCACTTCTCATAACATATGCTGGGTGTAATTCTCAGTATCTATTCCTGATCTGTATACACGAGTGTGGCACATTACCACTTCTCATAACATATGCTGGGTGTAATTCTCAGTATCTATTCCTGATCTGTATACACGAGTGTGGCACATTACCACTTCTCATATATGCTGGGAGTAATTCTCAGTATCTATTCCTGATCTATAGACATGAGTGCGGCACATTACCACTTCTCATATATGCTGGGTGTAATTCTCAGTATCTATTCCTGATCTGTATACACGAGTGCGGCACATTACCACTTCTCATAACATATGCTGGGAGTAATTCTCAGTATCTATTCCTGATCTGTATACACGAGTGTGGCACATTACCACTTCTCATATATGCTGGGTGTAATTCTCAGTATCTATTCCTGATCTGTATACATGAGTGTGGCACATTACCACTTCTCATAACATATGCTGGGTGTAATTCTCAGTATCTATTCCTGATCTGTATACATGAGTGTGGCACATTACCACTTCTCATAACATATGCTGGGAGTAATTCTCAGTATCTATTCCTGATCTGTATACACGAGTGTGGCACATTACCACTTCTCATAACATATGCTGGGAGTAATTCTCAGTATCTATTCCTGATCTGTATACATGAGTGTGGCACATTACCACTTCTCATATATGCTGGGAGTAATTCTCAGTATCTATTCCTGATCTGTATACACGAGTGTGGCACATTACCACTTCTCATATATGCTGGGTGTAATTCTCAGTATCTATTCCTGATCTGTATACATGAGTGTGGCACATTACCACTTCTCATAACATATGCTGGGAGTAATTCTCAGTATCTATTCCTGATCTGTATACATGAGTGTGGCACATTACCACTTCTCATAACATATGCTGGGTGTAATTCTCAGTATCTATTCCTGATCTGTATACACGAGTGTGGCACATTACCACTTCTCATAACATATGCTGGGAGTAATTCTCAGTATCTATTCCTGATCTGTATACACGAGTGTGGCACATTACCACTTCTCATATATGCTGGGTGTAATTCTCAGTATCTATTCCTGATCTGTATACACGAGTGTGGCACATTACCACATCTCATAACATATGCTGGGTGTAATTCTCAGTATCTATTCCTGATCTGTATACACGAGTGCGGCACATTACCACTTCTCATAACATATGCTGGGTGTAATTCTCAGTATCTCTTCCTATTCCGCATATATATACATGGCACATTACCACTTCTCATATATGCTGGGTGTAATTCTCAGTATCTATTCCTGATCTGTATACATGTGTGGCACATTACCACTTCTCATATATGCTGGGAGTAATTCTCAGTATCTATTCCTGATCTGTATACACGAGTGCGGCACATTACCACTTCTCATAACATATGCTGGGTGTAATTCTCAGTATCTATTCCTGATCTGTATACACGAGTGCGGCACATTACCACTTCTCATATATGCTGGGTGTAATTCTCAGTATCTATTCCTGATCTGTATACACGAGTGCGGCACATTACCACTTCTCATATATGCTGGGAGTAATTCTCAGTATCTATTCCTGATCTGTATACACGAGTGTGGCACATTACCACTTCTCATAACATATGCTGGGAGTAATTCTCAGTATCTATTCCTGATCTGTATACACGAGTGTGGCACATTACCACTTCTCATAACATATGCTGGGTGTAATTCTCAGTATCTATTCCTGATCTGTATACATGAGTGTGGCACATTACCACTTCTCATAACATATGCTGGGTGTAATTCTCAGTATCTATTCCTGATCTGTATACATGAGTGTGGCACATTACCACTTCTCATAACATATGCTGGGAGTAATTCTCAGTATCTATTCCTGATCTGTATACATGAGTGTGGCACATTACCACTTCTCATAACATATGCTGGGAGTAATTCTCAGTATCTATTCCTGATCTGTATACACGAGTGTGGCACATTACCACTTCTCATATATGCTGGGTGTAATTCTCAGTATCTATTCCTGATCTGTATACACGAGTGTGGCACATTACCACTTCTCATAACATATGCTGGGAGTAATTCTCAGTATCTATTCCTAATCTGTATACATGTGTGGCACATTACCACTTCTCATAACATATGCTGGGAGTAATTCTCAGTATCTATTCCTGATCTGTATACATGAGTGTGGCACATTACCACTTCTCATAACATATGCTGGGAGTAATTCTCAGTATCTATTCCTGATCTGTATACATGAGTGTGGCACATTACCACTTCTCATATATGCTGGGTGTAATTCTCAGTATCTATTCCTATTCTGCATATATATGCATGGCACATTACCACTTCTCATATATGCTGGGTGTAATTCTCAGTATCTATTCCTGATCTGTATACATGTGTGGCACATTACCACTTCTCATAACATATGCTGGGTGTAATTCTCAGTATCTATTCCTGATCTGTATACACGAGTGTGGCACATTACCACTTCTCATAACATATGCTGGGAGTAATTCTCAGCATCTATTCCTGATCTGTATACATGAGTGTGGCACATTACCACTTCTCATAACATATGCTGGGAGTAATTCTCAGTATCTATTCCTGATCTGTATACACGAGTGTGGCACATTACCACTTCTCATAACATATGCTGGGAGTAATTCTCAGTATCTATTCCTGATCTGTATACATGAGTGTGGCACATTACCACTTCTCATATATGCTGGGTGTAATTCTCAGTATCTATTCCTGATCTGTATACATGAGTGTGGCACATTACCACTTCTCATATATGCTGGGTGTAATTCTCAGTATCTATTCCTGATCTGTATACACGAGTGCGGCACATTACCACTTCTCATACATGCTGGGTGTAATTCTCAGTATCTATTCCTGATCTGCATACATGAGTGTGGCACATTACCACTTCTCATAACATATGCTGGGAGTAATTCTCAGTATCTATTCCTGATCTGTATACATGAGTGTGGCACATTACCACTTCTCATAACATATGCTGGGTGTAATTCTCAGTAT
Organism: Pseudophryne corroboree; assembly: GCF_028390025.1. NCBI lineage: Eukaryota > Metazoa > Chordata > Amphibia > Anura > Myobatrachidae > Pseudophryne > Pseudophryne corroboree. Next base: position 1,054,153,415 of record NC_086445.1, read on the forward strand.
CTATTCCTATTCTGCATATATATACATGGCACATTACCACTTCTCATATATGCTGGGTGTAATTCTCAGTATCTATTCCTATTCTGCATATATATACATGGCACATTACCACTTCTCATATATGCTGGGAGTAATTCTCAGTATCTATTCCTATTCTGCATATATATACATGGCACATTACCACTTCTCATATATGCTGGGTGTAATTCTCAGTATCTATTCCTGATCTGTATAAACGAGTGTGGCACATTACCACTTCTCATAACATATGCTGGGTGTAATTCTCAGTATCGATTCCTGATCTGTATACATGTGTGGCACATTACCACTTCTCATAACATATGCTGGGTGTAATTCTCAGTATCTATTCCTGATCTGTATACATGAGTGTGGCACATTACCACTTCTCATAACATATGCTGGGAGTAATTCTCAGTATCTATTCCTATTCTGCATATATACACATGGCACATTACCACTTCTCATATATGCTTGGTGTAATTCTCAGTATCTATTCCTGATCTGTATACATGTGTGGCACATTACCACTTCTCATAACATATGCTGGGTGTAATTCTCAGTATCTATTCCTGATCTGTATACATGTGTGGCACATTACCACTTCTCATAACATATGCTGGGTGTAATTCTCAGTATCTATTCCTGATCTGTATACACGAGTGTGGCACATTACCACTTCTCATAACATATGTTGGGAGTAATTCTCAGTATCTATTCCTGATCTGTATACACGAGTGTGGCACATTACCACTTCTCATATATGCTGGGTGTAATTCTCAGTATCTATTCCTAATCTGTATACATGAGTGTGGCACATTACCACTTCTCATAACATATGCTGGGAGTAATTCTCAGTATCTATTCCTGATCTGTATACACGAGTGTGGCACATTACCACTTCTCATATATGCTGGGTGTAATTCTCAGTATCTATTCCTGATCTGTATACATGTGTGGCACATTACCACTTCTCATAACATATGCTGGGAGTAATTCTTAGTATCTATTCCTGATCTGCATACATGAGTGTGGCACATTACCACTTCTCATATATGCTGGGTGTAATTCTCAGTATCTATTCCTGATCTGTATACATGAGTGTGGCACATTACCACTTCTCATAACATATGCTGGGAGTAATTCTTAGTATCTATTCCTGATCTGCATACATGAGTGTGGCACATTACCACTTCTCATATATGCTGGGTGTAATTCTCAGTATCTATTCCTGATCTGTATACATGAGTGTGGCACATTACCACTTCTCATATATGCTGGGTGTAATTCTCAGTATCTATTCCTGATCTGTATACATGAGTGTGGCACATTACCACTTCTCATAACATATGCTGGGTGTAATTCTCAGTATCTATTCCTGATCTGTATACACGAGTGTGGCACATTACCACTTCTCATATATGCTGGGTGTAATTCTCAGTATCTATTCCTGATCTGTATACATGTGTGGCACATTACCACTTCTCATAACATTTGCTGGGAGTAATTCTCAGTATCTATTCCTGATCTGTATACACGAGTGTGGCACATTACCACTTCTCATATATGCTGGGAGTAATTCTCAGTATCTATTCCTGATCTGTATACACGAGTGTGGCACATTACCACTTCTCATAACATATGCTGGGTGTAATTCTCAGTATCTATTCCTGATCTGTATACACGAGTGTGGCACATTACCACTTCTCATATATGCTGGGAGTAATTCTCAGTATCTATTCCTGATCTGTATACACGAGTGTGGCACATTACCACTTCTCATAACATATGCTGGGAGTAATTCTCAGTATCTATTCCTGATCTGTATACACAAGTGTGGCACATTACCACTTCTCATAACATATGCTGGGAGTAATTCTCAGTATCTATTCCTGATCTGTATACACGAGTGTGGCACATTACCACTTCTCATAACATATGCTGGGTGTAATTCTCAGTATCTATTCCTAATCTGTATACACGAGTGCGGCACATTACCACTTCTCATATATGCTGGGTGTAATTCTCAGTATCTATTCCTGATCTGTATACACGAGTGTGGCACATTACCACTTCTCATAACATATGCTGGGAGTAATTCTCAGTATTTATTCCTGATCTGTATACATGAGTGTGGCACATTACCACTTCTCATATATGCTGGGTGTAATTCTCAGTATCTATTCCTGATCTGTATACATGAGTGTGGCACATTACCACTTCTCATAACATATGCTGGGAGTAATTCTCAGTATCTATTCCTGATCTGTATACATGAGTGTGGCACATTACCACTTCTCATATATGCTGGGTGTAATTCTCAGTATCTATTCCTGATCTGTATACATGAGTGCGGCACATTACCACTTCTCATATATGCTGGGTGTAATTCTCAGTATCTATTCCTGATCTGTATACACGAGTGTGGCACATTACCACTTCTCATATATGCTGGGTGTAATTCTCAGTATCTATTCCTATTCTGCATATATATGCATGGCACATCACCACTTCTCATATATGCTGGGTGTAATTCTCAGTATCTATTCCTGATCTGTATACATAAGTGTGGCACATTACCACTTCTCATATATGCTGGGTGTAATTCTCAGTATCTATTCCTAATCTGTATACACGAGTGTGGCACATTACCACTTCTCATAACATATGCTGGGTGTAATTCTCAGTATCTATTCCTGATCTGTATACACGAGTGTGGCACATTACCACTTCTCATAACATATGCTGGGCGTAATTCTCAGTATCGATTCCTGATCTGTATACATGAGTGTGGCACATTACCACTTCTCATAACATATGCTGGGAGTAATTCTCAGTATCTATTCCTGATCTGTATACATGAGTGTGGCACATTACCACTTCTCATATATGCTGGGAGTAATTCTCAGTATCTATTCCTGATCTGTATACATGAGTGTGGCACATTACCACTTCTCATATATGCTGGGTGTAATTCTCAGTATCTATTCCTGATCTGTATACACAAGTGTGGCACATTACCACTTCTCATAACATATGCTGGGAGTAATTCTCAGTATCTATTCCTGATCTGTATACATGAGTGTGGCACATTACCACTTCTCATAACATATGCTGGGTGTAATTCTCACTATCTATTCCTGATCTGTATACACGAGTGTGGCACATTACCACTTCTCATATATGCTGGGAGTAATTCTCAGTATCTATTCCTGATCTGTATACATGAGTGCGGCACATTACCACTTCTCATAACATATGCTGGGTGTAATTCTCAGTATCTATTCCTGATCTGTATACATGAGTGTGGCACATTACCACTTCTCATAACATATGCTGGGAGTAATTCTCAGTATCTATTCCTGATCTGTATACACGAGTGTGGCACATTACCACTTCTCATAACATATGCTGGGAGTAATTCTCAGTATCTATTCCTGATCTGTATACATGAGTGTGGCACATTACCACTTCTCATATATGCTGGGTGTAATTCTCAGTATCTATTCCTGATCTGTATACATGAGTGCGGCACATTACCACTTCTCATATATGCTGGGTGTAATTCTCAGTATCTATTCCTGATCTGTATACATGAGTGTGGCACATTACCACTTCTCATAACATATGCTGGGAGTAATTCTCAGTATCTATTCCTGATCTGTATACATGAGTGTGGCACATTACCACTTCTCATATATGCTGGTAGTAATTCTCAGTATCTATTCCTGATCTGTATACATGAGTGTGGCACATTACCACTTCTCATAACATATGCTGGGAGTAATTCTCAGTATCTATTCCTGATCTGTATACATGAGTGTGGCACATTACCACTTCTCATATATGCTGGGAGTAATTCTCAGTATCTATTCCTGATCTGTATACATGAGTGTGGCACATTACCACTTCTCATATATGCTGGGTGTAATTCTCAGTATCTATTCCTGATCTGTATACACAAGTGTGGCACATTACCACTTCTCATAACATATGCTGGGAGTAATTCTCAGTATCTATTCCTGATCTGTATACATGAGTGTGGCACATTACCACTTCTCATAACATATGCTGGGAGTAATTCTCAGTATCTATTCCTGATCTGTATACATGAGTGTGGCACATTACCAATTCTCATATATGCTGGTAGTAATTCTCAGTATCTATTCCTGATCTGTATACACGAGTGTGGCACATTACCACTTCTCATAACATATGCTGGGAGTAATTCTCAGTATCTATTCCTGATCTGTATACACAAGTGTGGCACATTACCACTTCTCATATACGCTGGGTGTAATTCTCAGTATCTATTCCTGATCTGTATACATGAGTGTGGCACATTACCACTTCTCATAACATATGCTGGGTGTAATTCTCAGTATCTATTCCTGATCTGTATACACGAGTGTGGCACATTACCACTTCTCATATATGCTGGGAGTAATTCTCAGTATCTATTCCTGATCTGTATACATGAGTGTGGCACATTACCACTTCTCATATATGCTGGGTGTAATTCTCAGTATCTATTCCTGATCTGCATACATGAGTGTGGCACATTACCACTTCTCATAACATATGCTGGGTGTAATTCTCAGTATCTATTCCTGATCTGTATACACGAGTGTGGCACATTACCGCTTCTCATAACATATGCTAGGAGTAATTCTCAGTATCTATTCCTGATCTGTATACATGTGTGGCACATTACCACTTCTCATATATGCTGGGTGTAATTCTCAGTATCTATTCCTGATCTGTATACACAAGTGTGGCACATTACCACTTCTCATAACATATGCTGGGAGTAATTCTCAGTATCTATTCCTGATCTGTATACATGAGTGTGGCACATTACCACTTCTCATAACATATGCTGGGAGTAATTCTCAGTATCTATTCCTGATCTGTATACATGAGTGTGGCACATTACCACTTCTCATAACATATGCTGGGTGTAATTCTCACTATCTATTCCTGATCTGTATACACGAGTGTGGCACATTACCACTTCTCATATATGCTGGGAGTAATTCTCAGTATCTATTCCTGATCTGTATACATGAGTGCGGCACATTACCACTTCTCATAACATATGCTGGGTGTAATTCTCAGTATCTATTCCTGATCTGTATACATGAGTGTGGCACATTACCACTTCTCATAACATATGCTGGGAGTAATTCTCAGTATCTATTCCTGATCTGTATACACGAGTGTGGCACATTACCACTTCTCATAACATATGCTGGGAGTAATTCTCAGTATCTATTCCTGATCTGTATACATGAGTGTGGCACATTACCACTTCTCATAACATATGCTGGGAGTAATTCTCAGTATCTATTCCTGATCTGTATACATGAGTGTGGCACATTACCACTTCTCATAACATATGCTGGGTGTAATTCTCAGTATCTATTCCTGATCTGTATACACGAGTGTGGCACATTACCACTTCTCATAACATATGCTGGGTGTAATTCTCAGTATCTATTCCTGATCTGTATACATGAGTGTGGCACATTACCACTTCTCATATATGCTGGGTGTAATTCTCAGTATCTATTCCTGATCTGTATACATGAGTGCGGCACATTACCACTTCTCATATATGCTGGGTGTAATTCTCAGTATCTATTCCTGATCTGTATACATGAGTGTGGCACATTACCACTTCTCATAACATATGCTGGGAGTAATTCTCAGTATCTATTCCTGATCTGTATACATGAGTGTGGCACATTACCACTTCTCATATATGCTGGTAGTAATTCTCAGTATCTATTCCTGATCTGTATACATGAGTGTGGCACATTACCACTTCTCATAACATATGCTGGGAGTAATTCTCAGTATCTATTCCTGATCTGTATACATGAGTGTGGCACATTACCACTTCTCATATATGCTGGTAGTAATTCTCAGTATCTATTCCTGATCTGTATACACGAGTGTGGCACATTACCACTTCTCATAACATATGCTGGGAGTAATTCTCAGTATCTATTCCTGATCTGTATACATGAGTGTGGCACATTACCACTTCTCATATATGCTGGTGGAATTCTCAGTATCTATTCCTGATCTGTATACATGAGTGTGGCACATTACCACTTCTCATAACATATGCTGGGAGTAATTCTCAGTATCTATTCCTGATCTGTATACACGAGTGTGGCACATTACCACTTCTCATAACATATGCTGGGAGTAATTCTCAGTATCTATTCCTGATCTGTATACACAAGTGTGGCACATTACCACTTCTCATATACGCTGGGTGTAATTCTCAGTATCTATTCCTGATCTGTATACATGAGTGTGGCACATTACCACTTCTCATAACATATGCTGGGTGTAATTCTCAGTATCTATTCCTGATCTGTATACATGAGTGTGGCACATTACCACTTCTCATAACATATGCTGGGAGTAATTCTCAGTATCTATTCCTGATCTGTATACACGAGTGTGGCACATTACCACTTCTCATAACATATGCTGGGAGTAATTCTCAGTATCTATTCCTGATCTGTATACATGAGTGCGGCACATTACCACTTCTCATATATGCTGGGAGTAATTCTCAGTATCTATTCCTGATCTGTAGACATGAGTGTGGCACATTACCACTTCTCATAACATATGCTGGGAGTAATTCTCAGTATCTATTCCTGATCTGTATACATGAGTGTGGCACATTACCACTTCTCATAACATATGCTGGGAGTAATTCTCAGTATCTATTCCTGATCTGTATACATGAGTGTGGCACATTACCACTTCTCATATATGCTGGGTGTAATTCTCAGTATCTATTCCTGATGTGTATACACGAGTGTGGCACATTACCACTTCTCATAACATATGCTGGGTGTAATTCTCAGTATCTATTCCTGATCTGTATACATGAGTGTGGCACATTACCACTTCTCATATATGCTGGGTGTAATTCTCAGTATCTATTCCTGATGTGTATACACGAGTGTGGCACATTACCACTTCTCATAACATATGCTGGGTGTAATTCTCAGTATCTATTCCTGATCTGTATACATGAGTGTGGCACATTACCACTTCTCATATATGCTGGGTGGCCCTATAACAGAAAGCTAGCCTTGATTACAAGAAAACCATTAAGTGCACTTCAGTGCATTTATAACTATATATTAAATATATGTAAACATATACTTTGGGGCTTGAACCCACCCCCGCAGCATAGGAATTACTCTGTGCCCAACGCTCAGTAGCCTGACCGCTGGAACTCTCCCCGGGTGCAGTGTGGCACGCCCAGGGTTTACATCCTAAAGCACCATACCGGTAGCTGGCTTGCTCGGTGCCCCCAGTGAGCAGCTTTACACACCTTGCCCCCCACTACACACACCCAGTGTAGAAAAGCGCACCAGGTGTAAAGCATTTTACTGCCGGCCCTGAGCACTGGGGTGCCGGCTCCGCTACTCAGACAATGCAGCGGATCACTGCTGCAACCGCCAGTGGTAATCCGCAATTCTTTAGATGATCTGCTATTGCCTGGTCTCCTTCCACCAAATTCTCACTCTCTGTCTTATGTCTTATTATTCCTCAGTTTTATTTTCTCCTTTCACTAATATACTTAAGCACAACATTAATCAGACACAAATATGTTCTGTAACGGTCAGTTGGCCAGGTTCAGAGCAGGATGGAAAGCCATCTTTACTTGTTGGCTGAAAATGACCTAGGTATAAAGGAGGCCATCATAAGACACCAGCTGGCACTCACCCACATGTACTCAGGGTAGTCTCGCAGGCTGTGGAGCCCATGGAGGACTGTGTCTCGATCTTCTTCCCACTTGCGTTTACAGAAGACTATTTCCAGAAAGTACCACGTCCACCCAATAAGCGGAACCATCAGAAGCTCTTTCTTCGCAAGGACCTTCGAGCTCTTTGGGGTTGAAGAATTAAAAGTAGAGAACACAAATTAAGACCAACTTAAGACTGAATAGAAGAAACTCTGTCATAGACATGTAAGGAAGGGGATACAGAGTAAATACTAAGTGGGAATACAACTGAGAAGATGTTAGGACAATGTGCCTGCATCTATTGTGAGACACCCACCACTAAGGAGTAGAGGCCATGATGAGCGAGGTAGGAGAGATGTCAGAAGAGACAGCAAGGGGGTTAGGAGGGAGGAGACGCTAGAGTAAACAGTGTCTCTCCACATGCATGGACTAGAGACAATAAGAGAGAACTGTAGGAAGAAGTCGATGCTAGAGAAGATGTGTATCTAGGGGAGATGGAGCAGAGAGACAGATGTGTGGGTGGAAGGAGGTGATGTTAGAGAAGATGTGTATCTAGGGGAGATGGAGCAGAGAGACAGATGTGTGGGTGGAAGGAGGTGATGTTAGAGAAGATGTGTATCTAGGGGAGATGGAGCAGAGAGACAGATGTGTGGGTGGAAAGAGGCGATGCTAGAGAAGATGTGTATCTAGGGGAGATGGAGCAGAGAGACAGATGTGTGGGTGGAAGGAGGTGATGCTAGAGAAGATGTGTATCTAGGGGAGATGGAGCAGAGAGACAGATGTGTGGGTGGAAGGAGGTGATGCTAGAGAAGATGTGTATCTAGGGGAGATGGAGCAGAGAGACAGATGTGTGGGTGGAAGGAGGTGATGCTAGAGAAGATGTGTATCTAGGGGAGATGGAGCAGAGAGACAGATGTGTGGGTGGAAGGAGGTGATGCTAGAGAAGATGTGTATCTAGGGGAGATGGAGCAGAGAGACAGATGTGTGGGTGGAAGGAGGTGATGCTAGAGAAGATGTGTATCTAGGGGAGATGGAGCAGAGAGACAGATGTGTGGGTGGAAGGAGGTGATGCTAGAGAAGATGTGTATCTAGGGGAGATGGAGCAGAGAGACAGACGTATGGGTGGAAGGAGGCGATGCTAGAGAAGATGTGTATCTAGGGAGAGATGGAGCAGAGAGACAGATGTGTAGGTGGAGGGAGGTGATGCTAGAGGAGATGTATATCTAGGGGAGATGGAGCAGAGTGATCTAAGGTGAGATGGATCATAGAGACAGACGTATGGGTGGAAGGAGGCGATGCTAGAGAAGATGTATATCTAGAGCGTGATGGAGCAGAAAGACAGACGTGTGGGTGGAAGGAAGTGATGTTAGAGAAGATGTGTATCTAGGGAGAGATGGAGCAGAGAGACAGATGTGTAGGTGGAGGGAGGTGATGCTAGAGGAGATGTATATCTAGGGGAGATGGAGCAGAGTGATCTAAGGTGAGATGGATCATAGAGACAGACGTATGGGTGGAAGGAGGCGATGCTAGAGAAGATGTATATCTAGAGCGTGATGGAGCAGAAAGACAGACGTGTGGGTGGAAGGAAGTGATGTTAGAGAAGATGTGTATGAAACGTGAGACGGAGCAGAGAGACAGTGAGATATGTGTGGGTGGAAGGAGGTGATGCTAGAGAAGATGTATATCTAGGGAGAGATGGAGCAGAGAGACAGATGTGTAGGTGGAAGGAGGTGATGCTAGAGGAGATGTATATCTAGGGAGAGATGGAGCAGAGAGACAGATGTGTGGGTGGAAGGAGGTGATGCTAGAGAAGATGTATATCTAGGGGAGATGGAGCAGAGTGATCTAAGGTGTGATGGAGCAGAGAGACAGATGTGTAGGTGGAAGGAGGTGATGCTAGAGGAGATGTATATCTAGAGCGTGAGGGAGCAGTGAGACAGATGTGTGGGTGGAAGGAGGTGATGCTAGAGAAGATGTGTATCTAGGGGAGATGGAGCAGAGACAGATGTGTGGGTGGAAGGAGGTGATGCTAGAGAAGATGTGTATCTAAGGCGAGATGGAGCAGAGAGACAGTGAGACAGATGTGTGGGTGGAAGGAGGTGATGCTAGAGAAGATGTGTATCTAGGGGAGATGGAGCAGAGACAGATGTGTGGGTGGAAGGAGGTGATGCTAGAGAAGATGTGTCTCTAAGGCGAGATGGAGCAGAGACAGTGAGAGATGTGTGGGTGGAAGGAGGTGATGCTAGAGAAGATGTATATCTAAGGTGAGACGGAGCAGAGACAGACGCGTGGGTGGAAGGAGGTGATGCTAGAGAAGATGTCTCTAAGGTGAGACGGAGCAGAGAGACAGATGTGTTGAGGGAAATAGAAGATGCTGGAGAACATAGAGCGTCTCCATTTATGGTGGGAGAGCCACTAAGATGAAAGACCGAGAACATGGGGGAGGGACAGAAGTCTGAAGTTTAAGGACACTGGTCACTCACCCCTAAGACTCCAAAGCGCTCACACATGGTCCAGCCACACAGGAAGTCAATCTCAAAGTTGTGATTGAGAATAATAATGACATGCTCCTTCCCAAAGTGATCCACAGTCTCCTGGTCTGTGAAGAGCGTGCACTGCGTACCAGACCACCACTCCAGCAGCATCACCAACTCTGGGGGCAAGAGAGGCACAGACACCGAGCCCACACTGGTTACCAGGGTTATGACAAAATACAAAGTAACAGCCACGTTACCGTGTCCCATCATGTAACCAAGTACAGTGCAATCTCCCATGGGTGTAACACGCTACTGAGTTACATAAAAATACAAGAAACTGCGCTAAACGGCTGCACTCGGACCTACAGGAGACATCCAGCTTCTATACACAATGCAAACACCGCCTGCTCCCGCGTCAGACACAAGAGATACGTAAAAGGAGTGCGGTACTCACGGCTCCATAGAGAGTAGGCCAGTCGGCAGTTGACCCTGCGATAAAGCTGCTTGTTGACGCCCCACAGTGGAAGGGTGCAGAGCTGCAGGAAGTTGATGATGAGGCCACTTATCACAAAGACGAATCCAATCAGCAGATGAACCACAAACTGCGTCTTCACGAACCCCCAGACCCCCATTCTGCACCCAGCACTTAGTGCCGCTTACACGGACCCTCACTCAATGCCACCGTCCTGAGAAGAGACGCAAAGAACAAGCGTTAGGAGAAGGGATTGGAGAAGCGATGCCAAAAACACTGCGGGAAGACTGGTCGGTGGGGAAAGGAGGCGTTTGGGTTAGGACACGTATCCTGAGAAGCTACAGGAGGCATCACAAGATATACAGGTGCAAAAATTATACAGGACTGTGCACGTTACACGGAATAAACCATATAATAATCTACGCTGACACTTTATGAGGTAAACCCTTCGAGGTAGGTCGTCCCCATGTACCCAGAACAGCCTGAGGCCTATGGTGACACAGTGATATTCCACAGCTGCTCCTGTTCGCCCACATCCCAGAGATACCCTATTGTACTGAGACCTGGTGACTGTGGCGGCCTTTGGCGTACACTGACCTCACTGTCATGTACGTGGTACCAGCGTGAGGTGACGTGTATTGTACTGAGACCTGGTGACTGTGGCGGCCACTGACCTCACTGTCATGTACGTGGTATCAGCGTGAGGTGATGTGTATTGTACTGAGACCTGGTGACTGTGGCGGCCACTGGGTGAGACGGACCTCAGTCATGTACGTGGTACCAGCGTGAGGTGACGTGTACTGTACTGAGACCTGGTGACTGTGGCAGCCATTGGGGCACACTGACCTCACTGTCATGTACGTGGTACCAGCGTGAGGTGACGTGTTCTGTACTGAGACCTGGTGACTGTGGCAGCCATTGGAGTACACGGACCTCACTGTCATGTACGTGGTACCAGCGTGAGAGGACGTGTACTGTGTGACACCTGGTGACTGTGGCAGCCATTGGGGCACACTGACCTCACTGTCATGTACGTGGTACCAGCGTGAGGTGACGTGTTCTGTACTGAGACCTGGTGACTGTGGCAGCCATTGGAGTACACGGACCTCACTGTCATGTACGTGGTACCAGCGTGAGAGGACGTGTACTGTACTGAGACCTGGTGACTGTTACGGCCATTGGGGCACACTGACCTCACTGTCATGTACGTGGTACCAGCGTGAGAGGACGTGTACTGTACTGAGACCTGGTGACTGTGGCGGCCATTGGGGTACACTGACCTCACTGTCATGTACGTGGTACCAGCGTGAGGTGACGTGTACTGTACTGAGACCTGGTGACTGTGGCAGCCATTGGGGTACACTGACCTCACTGTCATGTATGTGGTACCAGCGTGAGATGACGTGTACTGTACTGAGACCTGGTGACTGTGGCGGCCATTGGACAACACTGACCTCACTGTCATGTACGTGGTACCAGCGTGAGGTGACGTGTACTGTACTGAGACCTGGTGACTGTGGCGGCCATTGGACAACACTGACCTCACTGTCATGTATGTGGTACCAGCGTGAGATGACGTGTACTGTACTGAGACCTGGTGACTGTGGCGGCCATTGGACAACACTGACCTCACTGTCATGTATGTGGTACCAGCGTGAGATGACGTGTACTGTACTGAGACCTGGTGACTGTGGCGGCCATTGGAGTACACTGACCTCACTGTCATGTACGTGGTACCAGCGTGAGGTGACGTGTATTGTACCGAGACCTGGTGACTGTGGCGGCCATTGGACAACACTGACCTCACTGTCATGTATGTGGTGCCAGCGTGAGATGACGTGTACTGTACTGAGACCTGGTGACTGTGGCGGCCATTGGACAACACTGACCTCACTGTCATGTACGTGGTACCAGCGTGAGATGCTGTGTACTGTACTGAGACCTGGTGACTGTGGCGGCCATTGGGATACACTGACCTCACTGTCATGTACGTGGTACCAGCGTGACGTGTGCTGTACTGAGACCTGGTGACTGTGGCAGCCATTGGGGTACACTGACCTCAGTCATGTACGTGGTACCAGCGTGAGGTAACGTGTACTGTACTGAGACCTGGTGACTGTGGCAGCCACTGGGGTACACTGATTTCACCGTCATGTACGTGGTACCAGCGTGAGGTGACGTGTGCTGTACTGAGACCTGGTGACTGTGGCGGCCATTGGGGGACACTGACCTCACTGTCATGTACGTGGTACCAGCGTGAGGTGACGTGTGCTGTACTGAGACCTGGTGACTGTGGCGGCCACTGGGGGATGCTGACCTCATTAGAATGCTGTGCGTCCAGCGTGGCTCTGCTGCATGCCACCGTGTAAGAGGATTGGAAGCAGCATTATTGGTTGTCAACAGTTTGATTTGTCTGTGTTATGGTCTATATCAGGCCTGGCCAACTTGTGGCTCTCCAGCTGTTGTGCGTGCAACTACGAGTCCCAGCACATATCACAGCACTCAGCAGGTGCTCCGCACATATCACAGCACTCACCAGGTGCTCCGCACATATCCCTACGCTCACCAGGTGCTCCGCACATATCCCTACGCTCACCAGGTGCTCCGCACATATCCCTACGCTCACCAGGTGCTCCGCACATATCCCTACGCTCACCAGGTGCTCCGCACATATCCCTACGCTCACCAGGTGCTCCGCACATATCCCTACGCTCACCAGGTGCTCCGCACATATCCCTACGCTCACCAGGTGCTCCGCACATATCCCTACGCTCACCAGGTGCTCCGCACATATCCCTACGCTCACCAGGTGCTCCGCACATATCCCTACGCTCACCAGGTGCTCCGCACATATCCCTACGCTCACCAGGTGCTCCGCACATATCCCTACGCTCACCAGGTGCTCTGCACATATCCCTACGCTCACCAGGTGCTCTGCACATATCCCTACGCTCACCAGGTGCTCTGCACATATCCCTACACTCACCAGGTGCTCTGCACATATCACAGCACTCACCAGGTGCTCTGCACATATCACTACACTCACCAGGTGCTCTGCACATATCACAGCACTCACCAGGTGCTCTGCACATATCACAGCACTCACCAGGTGCTCTGCACATATCACAGCACTCACCAGGTGCTCTGCACATATCACAGCACTCACCAGGTGCTCTGCACATATCACAGCACTCACCAGGTGCTCTGCACATATCACAGCACTCACCAGGTGCTCTGCACATATCACAGCACTCACCAGGTGCTCTGCACATATCCCTACACTCACCAGGTGCTCTGCACATATCCCTACACTCACCAGGTGCTCTGCACATATCCCTACACTCACCAGGTGCTCTGCACATATCACAGCACTCACCAGGTGCTCTGCACATATCACAGCACTCACCAGGTGCTCTGCACATATCACAGCACTCACCAGGTGCTCTGCACATATTACAGCACTCACCAGGTGCTCTGCACATATCACAGCACTCACCAGGTGCTCTGCACATATCCCTACACTCACCAGGTGCTCTGCACATATCCCTACACTCACCAGGTGCTCTGCACATATCCCTACACTCACCAGGTGCTCTGCACATATCACAGCACTCACCAGGTGCTCTGCACGTATCCCTACACTCACCAGGTGCTCTGCACGTATCCCTACACTCACCAGGTGCTCTGCACATATCCCTACACTCACCAGGTGCTCTGCACATATCCCTACACTCACCAGGTGCTCTGCACATATCCCTACACTCACCAGGTGCTCTGCACATATCCCTACACTCACCAGGTGCTCTGCACATATCCCTACACTCACCAGGTGCTCTGCACATATCCCTACACTCACCAGGTGCTCTGCACATATCCCTACACTCACCAGTACAGGTAGTAGGCCAATGCTCCGCACATATTACTACATTCACCAGTACAGGTAGTAGGCCAATGCTCCGCACATATCACAGCACTCAGCAGGTGTTCTGCACATATCACAGCACTCACCAGTACAGGTAGTAGGCCAATGCTCCGCACATATCACAGCACTCACCAGTACAGGTAGTAGGCCAATGCTCTGCACATATCACAGCACTCACCACATGCTCCGCACATATCACAGCACTCACCAGTACAGGTAGTAGGCCAATGCTCCGCACATATCGCAGCACTCACCAGTACAGGTAGTAGGCCAATGCTCTGCACATATCACAGCACTCACCATGTGCTCCGCACATATCACAGCACTCACCAGTACAGGTAGTAGGCCAATGCTCTGCACATATCACAGCACTCACCAGTACAGGTAGTAGGCCAATGCTCCGCACATATCACAGCACTCACCAGTACAGGTAGTAGGCCAATGCTCCGCACATATCACAGCACTCACCAGGTGCAATGCACATATCACTACACTCACCAGGTGCTCTGCACATATCACAGCACTCCCCAGTACAGATAGTAGGCCAATGCTCTGCACATATCACTACACTCACCAGGTGCTCCGCACATATCACTGCACTCACCAGGTGCTCTGCACATATCACAGCACTCACCAGTACAGGTAGTAGGCCAATGCTCTGCACATATCACAGCACTCACCAGTACAGGTAGTAGGCCAATGCTCCGCACATATCACAGCACTCACCAGTACAGGTAGTAGGCCAATGCTCCGCACATATCACAGCACTCACCAGTACAGGTAGTAGGCCAATGCTCCGCACATATCGCAGCACTCACCAGTACAGGTAGTAGGCCAATGCTCCGCACATATCACAGCACTCACCAGTACAGGTAGTAGGCCAATGCTCTGCACATATCACAGCACTCAGCAGGTGTTCTGCACATATCACAGCACTCACGCGTACAGGTAGTAGACCAATGCTCCGCACATATCACAGCACTCACCAGTACAGGTAGTAGGCCAATGCTCCGCACATATCGCAGCACTCCCCAGTACAGGTAGTAGGCCAATGCTCTGCACATATCACAGCACTCAGCAGGTGTTCTGCACATATCACAGCACTCACCACATGCTCCGCACATATCACAGCACTCACCAGTACAGGTAGTAGGCCAATGCTCTGCACATATCACAGCACTCAGCAGGTGTTCTGCACATATCACAGCACTCACCACATGCTCCGCACATATCACAGCACTCACCAGTACAGGTAGTAGGCCAATGCTCCGCACATATCACAGCACTCACCAGTACAGGTAGTAGGCCAATGCTCTGCACATATCACAGCACTCACCACATGCTCCGCACATATCACAGCACTCACCAGTACAGGTAGTAGGCCAATGCTCTGCACATATCACAGCACTCACCAGTACAGGTAGTAGGCCAATGCTCCGCACATATCACAGCACTCACCAGTACAGGTAGTAGGCCAATGCTCCGCACATATCACAGCACTCACCAGGTGCAATGCACATATCACTACACTCACCAGGTGCTCTGCACATATCACAGCACTCCCCAGTACAGATAGTAGGCCAATGCTCTGCACATATCACTACACTCACCAGGTGCTCCGCACATATCACTGCACTCACCAGGTGCTCTGCACATATCACAGCACTCACCAGTACAGGTAGTAGGCCAATGCTCTGCACATATCACTACCTTCACCAGGTGCTCCGCACATATCACAGCACTCACCAGGTGCTCTGCACATATCACAGCACTCACCAGTACAGATAGTAGGCCAATGCTCTGCACATATCACTACACTCACCAGGTGCTCCGCACATATCACTGCACTCACCAGGTGCTCTGCACATATCACAGCACTCACCAGTACAGGTAGTAGGCCAATGCTCCGCACATATCACAGCACTCACCAGTACAGGTAGTAGGCCAATGCTCTGCACATATCACTACCTTCACCAGGTGCTCCGCACATATCACAGCACTCACCAGTACAGATAGTAGGCCAATGCTCTGCACATATCGCTACACTCACCAGGTGCTCTGCACATATCACAGCACTCACCACGTGCTCCGCACATATCACAGCACTCACCAGTACAGGTAGTAGGCCAGCGCCAGGGCAAACAGAGTGGCGCACACCCCGGAAAACAGGCAGACGGCAGACTGGTTGGCCAGCATCCTGGAAGTAGCGGAGCAGGATCTCACACCACTGCTGACTTCAGGTTACAGGACGGTGCTCCATCCAGGACAGATCAGGTCAGTCTGGGTCTTCACCACGTCTCTCCTCCCCGCAGGGGGGTCTACTCACGCCTCTCCAAATCTCTCCTGGATAACGGGAGGGGGGGGTCCTCTTTATGGTTTGGCTGTGAGTGAATACGGGGCACCCGCTGAGCGCCTACTGCTCTGCGTTCTCCTTCAGGACACGCACACAGATGTGACAGGTAACACGACTCTTACTAAATCCCGAAAATCCCTGAGGATTAAGATCGTTAGGAATAGATATGCAGGGTCAGCAGAAGCCAGAAAGAGGGAACCACACTGACCCCTACTCCCCAATACACACCCCACCCCGGGGAGGAGGGGACGCACACTAACAGAAGACCGAACAACGGGGTGAAACATAGAAGCAAAATAGTAAACAAAGTATTTCTGAGCTGGGAGAACCTTAAATCTGATAATCAGATTAACAAACCCATCAGACATGAGAGCAGCACAGACGCAGCATAGGAGGAGGAGGGGGACCAGCTCCCGTCCCTTATCCTTACAGTATTCCTCTCCTCCTGATGTGACCCCCCATCCAGCAATAATTCTAGCAAATGCCAGGCCCCCGTGTCACCTCCTGCCTCCCTTCAGACAGGAGCATCACAGCATAGAGTCCAAGGAGAGCACTGTACCCACGCACATTACTCCCAGGGACAATGTAGTGGTTCCCTTCTAGTTATTGCGTTATAAGAGAGAAAGAGCCACGGTGGTCCAAGGCTGATGCCAAGTATTCTCCAAAGTTGGAGAAATGCTGCACTATAGACTGCAATGGCAACAGAATGGTCCGATACCAGTTCAATATGCTCTCTAAAACCAACAATGCCCGAGCAAGTCATCTGTGGACCATGTCATCCAACCACTGAGATTCAGAGAAGCAGGTTACCATCATCTGTGGACCATGTCATCAGGCCACTGAGACTCCAAGAAACAGGTTACCATCATCTGTGGACCACTGAAATTCCGAGAAGCAGGTTACCATCATCTGTGGACCATGTCATCCGACCACTGAGTCTCAGAGAAGCAGGTTACCATCAACTGTGGACCATGTAATCTGACCACCGAGACTACAGGAAGTAGGTTACCATCATCTGTGGACCATGTTATCCAACCACCAAGACTACAAGAAGCAGGCTACCATCATCTGTGGACCATGTCATCCGAACTCTGAGATTACGAGAAGCAGGTTACCATCATCTGTGGACCATGTCATCCGACCATCGAGACTCCAAGAAGCAGGTTACCATCATCTGTGGACCATGTCATCCAACCACCAAGACTACAGGAAGTAGGTTACCATCATCTGTGGACCATGTCATCCAACCACCAAGACTACAGGAAGTAGGTTACCATCATCTGTGGACCATGTCATCCAACCACCAAGACTACATGAAGCAGGTTACCATCATCTGTGGACCATGTCATCCGAACACTGAGATTCCGATAAGCAGGTTACCATCATCTGTGGACCATGTCATCTGACCATCGAGACTACAAGAAGCAGGTTACCATCATCTGTGGACCATGTCATCCAACCACCAAGACTACAGGAAGCAGGTTACCATCATCTGTGGACCATGTCATCCAGCCACTGAAACCCAGACTCAGGGAAGGACGTTACCATCATCTGGTAACCATGTCATCCAACCACAGACTCCGAGAAGCAGATGGTCACCTGCAGATCATGTCATCTGATCAGAGACTGCTACTCCAGAAAGCAGATTACCATCATTGGAGGACGATGTCATCCAACCACTGAGAACCAATCTCTAGGAAACCAATTACTATCATCTGCGGACCACATTATTGAAATAAGGAGTCTGAAACCACATGGATCAAATTGCAGGATTTAATTTGGGCTGTCATTCTCCCGCTCCTCAAAACATCTGTCTCCTACTACACCCTACAAAACTTTTACTTCACAGTCTGACTTAACCCTAACCAGGCAATCTTCCATCTGCTCCCTGCCACAATCCCACAAAACCCTCTTATTTTCTTTCAACTAAAGCTTACTCTCTCACTCCACATTTGTCAACCCCCCCACCCCCAAAAAAAACCCTCTGGGTCTCCGATTCCGCTAAACTCACATAGACCGCCAGAGAATGGAACAGCATTTGCACTGGTGGTCAGAGGATAGAAGCAGGCACTTACTGCTCCAATGTCTTTACAAAGACCATTAACGCCAAAGCAAACGAGATGATACAGATGTGCATTCCTACCATGGTCAGAGGATATATAGATCTTTCAGCACTCTCAGAGTACCAGCCCGTCCTGGTCTCTCTATCCAATCAAGGTGCACACTGACCATTGTACCCAAATGACAGAGGGGAGCGGTCACTCTGTAAACCAGTCCCTGCTATAGAGTTGGAGCTCAATGGTGCAGCTCCCTCTGAGCCGAGAGGATGCTGCAGCTCCACCACCAAAGACAGAGCATTAATACGTACATTGTACCCTGACCCTGGATCTCAGCATCAGGCTGTACTCTCACAGCCACATACAAACGTTCCCTACACGCTTCACACACACACACACACACACACACACACACACACAACGAGTGGACACATTATCATGACCACCAAGTACTTTGTTGGGCCACCTCTTGCCCTTAGCTCTTCTATGCATCTATTCTGCTGCCTCTCTGTATGTTTCATGGAGAATACCTGCCTATTTGGAATGACCTGTATCTCTCAGTTTCTGGAGGTCTGCTGGTAGCAGATCAGAAGAATCCCTGCTTACCCTACCATCTGCATAGTGTACCTGAACATGTGTCCCTGAATTAGTTCAGTAATTTGATGCACTGTTGCCCGTTGGTGAGAATGAACAAGTCCGTCCACTCAAGCACCCACTAGCCATTTAGTCAGTCTTGCTAATGCGCGCACCACCATTCATTGGTCCATAAGATTGCGTACTTTACCCATTATTTCTCTTACGTCCTAGAGGATGCTGGGGACTCCGTAAGGACCATGGGGTATAGACAGGCTCCGCAGGAGATAGGGCACCTAAAAAGAACTTTGACTATGGGTGTGCACTGGCTCCTCCCTCTATGCCCCTCCTCCAGACCTCAGTTAGATCTTGTGCCCAGAGGAGAATGGGTGCACTGCAGAGAGCTCTCCAGAGTTTTCTGTGGAAAAAGAATTTTGTTAGGTTTTTTATTTCAGGGAGTCCTGTTGGCAACAGGCTCCCTGCATCGTGGGACTGAGGAGAGAGAAGCAGAGCTGGCTTGTCAAGTTGGGCACTGCTTCTAAGGCTACTGGACACCATTAGCTCCAGAGGGAGTCGGAACACAGGTATCACCTGGGGTTCGTCCCGGAGCCGCGCCGCCGTCCTCCTCACAGATGCCGAAGATAGAAGCCAGGTGAGTATGAGAAGGCAGAAGACATCAGGCGGCAGAAGACATCAGATCTTCATGAGGTACCGCTGCGCGCCATTGCTCCCAGTACTCACACACAAGCAGGCACTGAAGGGTGCAGGGCGCAGGGGGGGGCGCCCTGGGCAGCAATATTCCTCATTTGGTGGCAATATAAACAGGATTAGGCTGTGGCACAGTAAATCCACAAATCCCCCGCCATTTTTTATATAAGTTTACTGGGACCGAAGCCCGCCGTCGGGTGGGCGGGGCTTGATCCTCAGCACTAACCAGCGCCATTTTCTCCACAGAAACTGCATGAGGAAAAGCTGGCTCCCTGATCTCTCCCCTGCTGAACCTTCACAGGCTGGAAAAAAGAGGAGGGGGGCACTTTGGAACGCAGTGAGTGGGAATTAAGGCTATATATATATATAAAAAGCGCTATCTGGTATATATATTCCAGTGTTTAAGCGCTGGTGTGTGCTGGCATACTCTCTCTCTGTCTCTCCTAAGGGCCGGGTTGGGGTTTTGTCCCCTTATAGCAGGGGTGGCCAATCAGTCAGCAACAAAGAGCCAAGTAAAATCTTTGGGCATGCCAAAGAGCCGACACCATGTGCACGCCAAAAGCACCCGCGCAAAAATGGGGTATGGTCTTGTGCGCGCTAGGCCACGCCCACTATAAAATACATTGAAAAAGCCAGATCCAAAATAAAATACATAGAAATGGACAAATCCACATAAAATACATTTTAAAAGCCACATCCACATAAAATACATTAAAAAAGCCAGATCCAAATAAAATACGTTTAAAAAGCAAGATTAACATAATACACTTGAGTTCCCCCATGTGTCACTCCAGCCCCCCATGCCACTGTAGTAGCCCTTCATGTGTCCAGTAGCCCCTGCTCCAAACCCGAGGTGGTCCATGCTGAGGTAGCTGTAGTCCCACTCTGCTTGCCAGTGGGTTCTCACATAGTATCCGGCTCCCTCAGTCCACTTAGTGACGCCGGCACCTGACCTCAAATGTCAGGAGCCACATCTGAATGAAGAAAGAGCCGCATGCGGCTCAAGAGCCACTGGTGGGCCACCGCTGCCTTATAGGTTAATCCCTGTGTGTGTGGGGTGTCGGTACGTGTGTGTCGACATGTCTGAGGCGGAAGGCTTCTCCAAGGAGGCGGTGGAGCAAATGAGTGGTGTGTCCCCGTCGGTTGTGCCAACTCCGGATTGGATGGACATGCGGCATAAGTTGAATGCAAGTGTGGCATCTTTACATAAAAGGCTTGATAAGGCTGAATTAGGGGGGACATCAGGGGGTCAATCCTCAGATTGGACCGACTCACAGGGCCCGTCGGGGTCTCGAAAGCGTCCCTTAACACAAGACACTACTACTGACACGGATTCTGATTCCAGTGTCGACTATGACGAAGACTAAAACCATTCAGTGTATGATTGTGGCAATAAGGGATGTGTTGCATATTGAGGATGAACCCTCGGTCCCCGACACAAGGGTACACATGTTTAAGGAAAAGAAACAGATTATTAATTTTCCCACATCTTATGAATTAAATGATTTCTTTGGAAAAGCTTGGGAGACTCCGGAAAAGAGACCGCAGATCCCCAAAAGAATTTATATGGCATACCCCTTCCCTAAGCAGGACAGGGAGATTTGGGAATCACCCCCCACTGTGGACAAGGCCCTGACGCGCTTGTCCAAGAAAGTGGCGCTACCGTCTCCTGACACAGCGGCCCTTAAGGACCGTGCAGATCGCAGGCAAGAAACTACCTTAAAGTGTCTTTATTCTCATACGGGGGCTGTGCTAAGACCGACAATTGCGTCGGCATGGCAGTGTAGCGCAATTGCAGCTTGGACAGATGAGCCGACAGATCAATTTGATAATATGGATAAGGATACTATATTCTTAACTCTAGCCCATATAAAAGACGCAGTCTTATTTATGAGGGATGCTCAAAGGGACATTGGTTTGCTGGCTTCTAGAGCCGTGTCATGTCTATCTCAGCGAGAAGATCCTTATGGACTCGCCAATGGACGGGTGATGCGGATTCCAAGAAACATATGGAAGTACTACCCTATAAGGGTGATGTATTGTTTGGGGATGGGCTGACGGACCTGGTTTCCACAGCTACAGCAGGTAAATCAAATTTTTTACCATATATTCCCCAACAGCAAAAGAAAGTAACACCTTATCAGATGCAGTCCTTTCGGTCGCACAAGTCCAAAAGAGGTCGGGGATCATCTTTCCTCGTCAGAGGTAAGGGCAGAGGCAAAAGAGCACCTGCTTCGGCAGGTGCCCAGGAACAAAAGTCCTCCCCGGCTGCTCCAAAACCCACAGTATGACGCTGGGGCTCCCCTGAGGGAGTCCGCACCGGTGGGGGCACGTCTTCGACTTTTCAGTCAGGCCTGGATCAGATCAGACCTGAATCCCTGGGTGTTGGAAATAGTTTCCCTGGGGTACAAACTGGAATTCGACGAGGTGCCCCCGCGCCGATTTTTCAAATCGGCCCTACCAGCTTCCACATCGGAAAGGGATGTAGTGTTAGCTGCAATTCAAACGATGTGTATACAGCAAGTGATAATCAAGGTTCCCCTGCACCAGCAGGTTAGAGGTTACTACTCAACCCTATTTGTGGTCCCGAAACCGGACGGTTCGGTCAGACCTATTTTGAATCTGAAATCCCTAAACCTGTACATAAAAAGATTCAAATTCAAAATGGAATCACTCAGAGCGATAATAGCCAACATGGAGGAGGGGGAGTTTATGGTGTCTCTGGACATAAAGAATGGGTACCTTTATGTCCCCATATATGCCCCCCATCAGGAATACCTGAGATTCGCTGTACAGGATTGTCATTACCAATTTCAGACGTTGCCGTTTGGACTTTCCACGGCCCCGAGGATTTTCACCAAGATAATGGCGGAAATGATGGTGGTCCTGCGCAAGCATGGAGTCACAATTATTCCATACTTGGACGATCTCCTGATAAAAGCGAGATCAAGGGAGAAATTACTGAGCAGTGTGGCGCTCTCTCTGAGAGTGCTCCAGCAACATGGTTGGATTCTAAATCTACCGAAGTCACAGTTGATTCCGACAACTCGACTACCGTTCCCAGGTATGATACTGGATACGGAACAAATGAAGGTCTTCCTCCCAATAGAGAAAGCCCAGGACATCCAGAACATGGTCAGAGAACTGCTAAAACCGAAAAGGGTGTCAATTCACCAATGCACTCGAGTTCTGGGAAAAATGGTGGCGACCTACGAGGCCATTCCCTTCGGAAGGTTCCATGCAAGGACTTTTCAATGGGACCTTCTGGACAAGTGGTCCGGGTCCCATCTGCACTTACATCGGAAAATAACTGTCCCCAGGGGCCAGAGTGTCTCTCCTGTGGTGGTTGCAAAGTGCTCACCTGCTGGAGGGTCGCCGGTTCAGGATTCAGGACTGGATCCTGGTTACCACGGACGCGAGCCTCCGAGGATGGGGAGCGGTCACACAGGGAAAAAACTTTCAGGGACTTTGGTCAGACCAGGAGTCCTGTCTACACATCAATGTGTTGGAACTCAGGGCCATTTACAACGGCCTTCGACAAGCGGAGAGTCTTCTTCGAAACCTACCGGTTCTGATTCAATCAGACAATGTCACAGCAGTGGCTCATGTGAACCGCCAAGGCGGGGCAAGAAGCAGAGTCGCGATGGCGGAAGCCACCAGGATTCTTCGCTGGGCGGAAAATCACGTAAGCGCTCTGTCGGCTGTCTTCATTCCGGGAGTGGACAACTGGGAAGCAGACTTCCTCAGCAGACACGATCTCCATCCAGGAGAGTGGGGACTTCATCAAGAAGTCTTTGTAGACATAACACGTCTTTGGGGAACTCCTCAAATAGACATGATGGTGTCACGCCTCAACAAAAAGCTTCGGAGGCATTGTGCCAGGTCTCGGGACCCTCAGGCAGTGGACGCTCTGATAACACCGTGGGTGTTCAAATCGGTCTACGTGTTTCCTCCTCTTCCTCATCACAAAAGTGTTGAGGATCATAAGGCAAAGAAGAGTACAGACGATACTCGTTGTCCCAGACTGGCCTCAAAGGGCCTGGTACTCAGGCCCTTTGAGTACTCAGATCTACAAGAGATGCTCACAGGAGATCCCTGGCCTCTTCCTCTGAGGGAAGACCTGTTGCAACAGGGGCTCTGTGTATTTCAGGACTTACCGCGGTTACGTTTGACGGCATGGCGGTTGAACGCCGAATCCTAGCGAAAAAGGGGATTCCGGAAGAGGTCATCCCTACTTTAATAAAGGCTAGGAAGGAGGTGACGGTTAAGCACTATCACTGTATCTGGCGAAAGTAGGTGTCTTGGTGTGAGACCAAGAATGCACCTACGGAAGATTTTCATCTGGGTCGTTTTCTCCACTTCCTACAGACAGGAGTGGATGTGGGCCTGAAATTAGGCTCTGTTAAGGTTCAGATTTCGGCCCTCTCGATTTTCTTTCAGAAGGAATTGGCTTCTCTTCCTGAAGTCCAGACGTTTGTAAAGGGAGTGCTGCGCATCCAGCCTCCTTTTGTGCCTCCAGTGGCACTGTGGGACCTCAACGTGGTGTTGCAGTTTCTAAAATCACACTGGTTTGAACCGCTTAACAAGGTTGAGTTGAAATTTCTTACTTGGAAGGTGGTCATGTTGTTGGCCTTAGCATCGGCAAGGCGAGTATCAGAATTGGCGGCTTTGTCACACAAAAGCCCTTACTTGATTTTTCATGTGGATCGAGCTGAATTGAGGATACGTCCGCAATTTTTGCCTAAGGTGGTTTCTTCAAACGAGCGCTAAATTATGCGTGTAGAAAGTGAGTGTGGCACCTGTAAAAAAGAATAATGATTAATACTTAAAAACTTCTGTTTACAGCTCTTTTGAGAAATGGTTAGGTTGGTGGTATCCAAATATAGATGTAAAAGTCCGGAATCTAACTGTCCCTAACTTACCCACGGGGGTAAGGTGGTTGTTTGGATTAAAAGTCGTTTATTTATAGTAAAACTTTATCGTTCCCATCTGGAAAAAACTGAACTTCCGGGACTTCCGGACCGGAAGCGACATCATGATCCTGGAAGTTCTGGAAGTTCCGTTTTTTCCAGATGGGAACAATAAAGTTTTACTATAAATAAATGACTTTTAAACCAAACAACCACCTTGAAAAAGTGCTCTGAACAGCACGAAACGCGTTGGTGGACAAGTGGTATCACAGACAAGAACATCTACGCCGCTTTGCGGACTCGAACTGACGTCGCTATTTCCGGCTTTTCTACAACATCCTTCTCCCGCTGGACGCAGCGGTGAGAGCCGCGACTCACAAAGCCGGCCACGGACAGCTCTCACAGCGATACCAACGGCTGAGGAATCCCCGTGGGTAAGTTAGATTCCGGACTTTTACATCTATATCTGGATACCACCAACCTAACCATTTCTCAAAAGAGCTGTAAACAGAAGTTAAGTATTAACCATTATTCTTTTTTACAGGTGCCACACTCACTTTCTACACGCATAATTTAGCGCTCGTTTTAAACCTACAATTATCCATTTTCTCTGAGCTGCTTTTACATAAGCGCAGACAACATTTTTTTGATTTTAAGGTGGTTTCTTCATTCCATGTGAATCAACCTATTGTGGTGCCTGTGGCTACAAGTGACCTGGAGGATTCCAGATCCCTGGATGTAGTCAGGGCCTTAAAGATTTATGTAGCCAGGACGGCTAGAATTAGGAAAACAGAGGCTCTGTTTGTCCTGTATGCGGCCAATAAGATTGGCGCTCCTGCTTCGAAGCAGACTATTGCTTGCTGGATCTGTAATACGATTCAGCAGGTTCACTCTACGGCTGGATTGCCGGTACCAAATTCGGTTAAGGCCCATTCCACTAGGAAGGTGGGCTCTTCTTGGGCGGCTGCCAGAGGCGTGTCGGCATTACAACTTTGCCGAGCGGCAACTTGGTCGGGGTCAAACACTTTTGCTACATTCTACAAGTTTGATACCCTGGCTGAGGAGGACCTAGCGTTTGCTCAGTCGGTGCTGCAGAGTCATTCGCACTCTCCCGCTCGATTGGATGCTTTGGTATAAACCCCATGGTCCTTACGGAGTCCCCAGCATCCTCTAGGACGTAAGAGAAAAATAAGATTTTACTCACCGGTAAATCTATTTCTCATAGTCCGTAGTGGATGCTGGGGACTCCGTAAGGACCATGGGGAATAGACGGGCTCCGCAGGAGACTGGGCACTCTAAGAAAGATTTAGTACTACTGGCGTGCACTGGCTCCTCCCTCTATGCCCCTCCTCCAGACCTCAGTTAAGGAAACTGTGCCCGGAAGAGCTGACATTACAAGGAAAGGATTTTGGAATCCAGGGTAAGACTCATACCAGCCACACCAATCACACCGTATAACTCGTGATAACTATACCCAGTCAACAGTATGAACAAACAACATAGCATCAACCAAAGGATGCCAATATAAAACATACCCCTTTATTAAGCAATAACTATATACACGTATTGCAGAAAGTCCGCACTTGAGACGGGCGCCCAGCATCCACTACGGACTACGAGAAATAGATTTACCGGTGAGTAAAACCTTATTTTCTCTAACATCCTAGTGGATGCTGGGGACTCCGTAAGGACCATGGGGATTATACCAAAGCCTCCAAACTGGCGGGAGAGTGCGGATGACTCTGCAGCACCGAATGGGCAAACACAAGGTCCTCCTCGGCCAGGGTATCAAACTTGTAGAATTTTGCAAAAGTGTTTGAACCCGACCAAGTAGCAGCTCGGCAAAGCTGTAATGCAGAGACCCCTCGGGCAGCTGCCCAAGAAGAGCCTACCTTCCTTGTGGAATGGGCTTTCACCGATTTTGGATGCGGCAATCCTGCCGCAGAATGAGCCTGCTGAATCGTGTTACAGATCCAGCGCGCAATAGTTTGCTTTGAAGAAGGAGCACCCAGCTTGTTGGATGCATACAGGATAAACAGCGAGTCAGTCTTCCTGACTCCAGCCGTTCTGTTAACATAAATCTTCAAAGCCCGGACCACGTCCAGCAACTTGGAGTCCTCCAAGTCACGAATAGCCGCAGGCACCACAATAGGTTGGTTCAAATGAAACGAAGACACAACCTTTGGTAGAAATTGCAGACGAGTCCGCAATTCTGCCCTGTCCATATGAAAAACCAGATAGGGGCTTTTACATGACAAAGCCGCCAATTCTGACACACGCCTAGCCGACGCTAAGGCCAACAGCATGACCACTTTCCATGTGAGATACTTTAGCTCCACGGTCTTAAGTGGCTCAAACCAGTGGGATTTCAGGAAACCCAAGACCACGTTAAGATCCCAAGGTGCCACTGGTGGCACAAAAGGGGGCTGAATATGCAGCACTCCCTTAACAAACGTCTGAACCTCAGGCAGTGAAGCCAGTTCCTTTTGAAAGAAAATGGAGAGGGCCGAAATCTGGACCTTTACGGATCCTAATTTTAGGCCCATAGTCACTCCTGACTGTAGGAAGTGCAGGAATCGACCCAGCTGGAATTCCTCTGTAGGGGCCTTCCTGGCCTAACACCAAGCAACATATTTTCGCCATATACGGTGATAATGTTTCGCAGTCACGTCTTTCCTAGCCTTTATCAGCGTAGGAATAACTTCATCCGGAATGCCCCTTTCCGCTAGGATCCGGCGTTCAACCGCCATGCCGTCAAACGCAGCCGCGGTAAGTCTTGGAACAGACAGGGCCCTTGTTGTAACAGGTCCTGTCTGAGAGGCAGAGGCCATGGGTCCTCTGTGAGCATTTCTTGCAGTTCCGGGTACCTAGTCCTTCTTGGCCAATCCGGAGCAATGAATATTGTTCGCACTCCTCTTTTTCTTACAATTCTCAGCACCTTGGGTATGAGAGGAAGAGGAGGAAACACATAGACCGACTGGAACACCCATGGTGTTACTAGTGCGTCCACAGCTATCGCCTGAGGGTCCCTTGACCTGGCGCAATACCTGTTTAGCTTTTTGTTGAGGAGTGACGCCATCATGTCCACCTGTGGGAGTTCCCATCGATTTGCAATCAGCGTGAAGACTTCTTGATGAAGTCCCCACTCTCCCGGGTGGAGGTCGTGTCTGCTGAGGAAGTCTGCTTCCCAGTTGTCGACCCCCGGAATGAACACTGCTGACAGTGCTTGCACGTGATTCTCCGCCCAACGAAGAATCCTGGTGGCTTCTGCCATCGCCCCCCCTGCTTCTTGTGCCGCCCTGTCGGTTGACATGAGCCACTGCAGTGATGTTGTCTGACTGAATCAGCACTGGTTGGTCTCGAAGCAGAGGCTCCGCTTGGCTTAGGGCGTTGTATATGGCCCTTAGTTCTAGGATATTTATGTGCAGACAAGTCTCCTGACTTGACCACAGCCCTTGGAAGTTTCTTCCCCGAGTGACTGCCCCCCATCCTCGGAGGCTTGCATCCGTGGTCACCAGGACCCAGTCCTGTATGCCGAACCTGCGGCCCTCGAGGAGGTGAGCACTCTGCAGCCACCACAGAAGAGACACCCTGGCCCTGGGGGATAGGGTGATCAGCCGATGCACCTGAAGATGCGATCCGGACCACTTGTCCAACAGATCCCACTGAAAGATCCTGGCATGGAACCTGCCAAAGGGAATGGCTTCGTATGACGCCACCATCTTTCCCAGGACTCGCGTGCAGTGATGCACCGACACCTGTTTTGGTTTCAGGAGGTCCCTGACCAGAGTCACAAGCTCCTGAGCCTTCTCCTCCGGGAGAAAAACCTTCTTCTGGCCTGTATCCAGAATCATGCCCAGGAAGGGCAGACGCTTCGTAGGGATCAGCTGCGACTTTGGAATATTCAGAATCCAGCCGTGCTGCCGCAACACTTCCTGAGAGTGTGCTACGCTGATCAGTAACTGCTCCCTGGACCTCGCCTTTATGAGGAGATCGTCCAAGTATGGGATAATTGTAACTCCTTGCTTCCGAAGGAGCACCATCATCTCCGCCATCACCTTGGTAAATATTCTCGGTGCCGTGGACAGGCCAAACAGCAGCATCTGGAATTGGTAATGACAGTCCTGTACCACAAATCTGAGGTACTCCTGATGAGGTGGATAAATGGGGACATGCAAGTAAGCATCCTTGATGTCCAGAGACACCATGAAATCCCCCTCTTCCAGGCTTGCAATGACCGCTCTGAGCGATTCCATTTTGAACTTGAATTTCTTCAGATAAATATTCAGGGATTTTAAATTCAAGATGGGTCTGACCGAACCATCCGGTTTCGGTACCACAAACATAGAGGAATAGTAACCCCTTCCCTGTTGAAGGAGGGGACCTTTACTACCACCTGCTGGTGGTATAGCTTGTGAATTGCCGCCAGCACTACCTCCCTTTCCATGGGGGAAGCTGGCAAGGCCGATTTTAGGTAACGGTGAGGGGGCATCACTTCGAACTCCAGCTTGTATCCCTGAGACACAATTTGTATAGCCCAAGGATCCACCCGTGAGCGAACCCACTGGTGGCTGAAATTTCGGAGACGCGCCCCCACAGCTCCTGGCTCCGCCTGTGGAGCCCCAGCGTCATGCGGTGGATTTAGTGGCAGCCGGGGAGGACTTTTGTTCCTGGGAACCAGCTGCATGGTGCAGCTTCTTACCTCTACCCCTGCCTCTGTCAAGAAAGGATGCACCTCTGACTTTCTTGCTCTTTTGCGAACGAAAGGACTGCATTTGGTAATACGGTGCTTTCTTCAGCTGTGAGGGAACATAAGGCAAGAAATTTGACTTCCCAGCCGTAGCCGTGGAAACTAGGTCCGAGAGACCGTCCCCAAACAATTCCTCACCCTTATAAGGCAACACCTCCATGTGTTTTTTAGAGTCGGCATCACCTGTCCATTGCCGAGTCCATAAGAGCCTTCTGGCAGAAATGGACATTGCGTTTATTCTAGAGCCCAGCAGGCAAATGTCCCTCTGGGCATCGCGCATATATAGGACAGCGTCCTTGATATGTCCCAGGGTCAGTAGAACAGTGTCCCTGTCCAGGGTATCTATCTCCTCTGAGAGAGTAGCTGTCCACGCTGCTACAGCACTACACATCCAGGCCGAAGCAATTGCTGGCCTCAGTAGAGTACCTGAATGTGTATAAACAGACTTCTGGATAGCTTCCTGCTTTCTATCCGCAGGGTCCTTTAGGGCGGCCGTATCCTCAGAAGGCAGGGCCACCCTCTCAGATAAGCGTGTCAACGCCTTGTCTACCCTAGGGGAGGATTCCCAGCGTAACCTGTCCGTTGGCGGGAAAGGATACGCCATCAGTAATCTCTTGGAAATTACTACTTTCCTATCAGGGGAATCCCACGCTTTTTCACATAATTCATTTAATTCATGTGAAGGGGGAAAAGTCACTTCTTGCTTCTTTAGTCATTTTAGGCTGCAACTTTGCATCATCGTCATCGACACTGGAGTCAGACTCCGTGTCGGCATCTGTGGCAACCATCTGGGATAGTGGGCGCTTGCGAGACCCTGACGGCCTCTGCATTGTAGGATCAGGCATGGGTTGAGACCATGACTGTACCAAGGATACAGCTTTATCCAACCTGTTATGCAAGGAGCTTACATTATCATTTAACACCTTCCACATATCCATCCAATCAGGTGTCGGCACCGTCGGCGGCGACACCTCATTCATCTGCAATTGTTCTGCCTCCACATATCCTTCCTCATCAAACATGTCGACACAGCCGTACCGACACACCGCACACACACAGGGAATGCTCTGACTGAGGACAGGACCCCACAAAGGCTTTTGGGGAGACAGAGAGAGAGTATGCCAGCACACACCACAGCGCTATATAACCCAGGAATCACACTGTAACTTAGTGATTACCCAGTAGCTGCTATTTGTGAACGTTTGCGCCTAAATTTATGTGCCCCCCCCCCCCCCCCCCCTCTCTTTTTTACCCTTTTTGCACCTGGATACTGCAGGGGAGAGCCTGGGGAGCGTCTTTCCAGTGAAGCTGTGAAAAGAAAATAGCGCTGGTGTGCGGAGGAAGAAGGCCCCGCCCCCTCAGCGGCGGGCTTCTGTCCCGCTTCTATGGCGGGGGCTCGAACATATATCCAGTGCCTGACTGGATATATGTATTATTTTGCCAAAAGGTACCTTAATTGCTGCCCAGGGCGCCCCCCCCTGCGCCCTGCACCCTACAGTGACCGGAGTGTGCGGGTGTGCTGCGGGAGCAATGGCGTACAGCTGCCGTGCTGTGCGTTACCTTAAGTGAAGACAGGAGTCTTCTGCCGCCGATTTCGATGTCTTCATGCTTCTGCTGCTTCTGTACTTCTGGCTCTGCGAGGGGGACGGCAGCGCGGCTCCGGGAATGGACGATCAAGGTTAGGTACCTGTGTTCGATCCCTCTGGAGCTAATGGTGTCCAGTAGCCTAAGAAGCGCAACCTAGCCGCAGTTAGTAGGTTTGCTTCTCTCCCCTCAGTCCCACGTAGCAGAGAGTCTGTTGCCAGCAGATCTCTCTGAAAATAAAAAACCTAACTAAAATACTTTCTTTTTAGCAAGCTCAGGAGAGCTCACTAAAATGCACCCAGCTCTGTCCGGGCACAGATTCTAACTGAGGTCTGGAGAAGGGGCATAGAGGGAGGAGCCAGTGCACACCAGGTAGTACTAAATCTTTCTTTAGAGTGCCCAGTCTCCTGCGGAGCCCGTCTATTCCCCATGGTCCTTACGGAGTCCCCAGCATCCACTAGGACGTTAGAGAAATAAGATTTTAAACCTACCGGTAAATCTAGTCCGTAGAGGATGCTGGGCGCCCGTCCCAGTGCGGAAACTCTGCAAGACTTGTATATAGTTGTTGCTTACATAAGGGTTATGTTACAGTTGGAATTGGTCTTGGACCGTTACTGTAGTTTGTTCATACTGTTAACTGGTTATGTATGTTCCAGGTTACATGGTATGATTGGTGTGGGCTGGTATGAATCTTGCCCTTGGATTTCTAAATCCTGCCTTGTATTGTCCATCTCCTCTGGGCACAGTTCTCTAACTGAGGTCTGGAGGAGGGGCATAGAGGGAGGAGCCAGTGCACACCCATAGTCAAAGTTCTTTTTAGGTGCCCCATCTCCTGCGGAGCCCGTCTATACCCCATGGTCCTTACGGAGTCCCCAGCATCCTCTACGGACTAGGAGAAATAGATTTACCGGTAGGTTTAAAATCTTATTTTCATTAGTGATAACCTTCACTAGTGTCTGCATACCTTCTCCTTCATCCTGTCATCTTCTCCTATCCCCCACTCACATATGCCACCTCTTCCCGTCTCCCGCCAATACACAAGCCACTACCTCTCCCCGTCTCCCGCCAATACACAAGCCACTACCTCTCCCCGTCTCCCGCCAATACACAAGCCACCACCTCTCCCCGCCTCCCGCCAATACACAAGCCACCACCTCTCCCCGCCTCCCACCAATACACAAGCCACCACCTCTCCCCGCCACAAACACAAGCCACCTCCATCTCCGCTTCCACACCAACACGCCTGCTCCCGCCCCCCACACAAACTCGCCTCCTCCCGCCCCCCACACAAACTCGCCTCCTCCCGCCCCCCACACTCAACACGCACAATCCTCCTCTTTCACTGCGCAGGCACACTCACTCCTCATACCCAACCAGCACCGCACTCACTCCTCATACCCCCAGCATTGCACAGGCACACTCGCTCCTCCTACTCCCAGCATTGCACAGGCACACTCACTCCTCCCACTCACCAGCACCACACTCACTTCTCCTACCCCCAGCATTGCACAGGCACACTCAACTCCTCCTACCCCCCAGCACCACACTCACTCCTCCTACCCCCCAGCACCACACTCACTCCTCCTACCCCCAGCACCACACTCACTCCTCCTACCCCCCAGCACCACACTCACTCCTCCTACTCCCCAGCATTGCACAGGCACACTCACTCCTCCTACCCCCCAGCACCACACTCACTCCTCCTACCCCCCAGCACCACACTCACTCCTCCTACTCCCCAGCACCACACTCACTCCTCCTACCCCCAGCATTGCACAGGCACACTCACTCCTCCTACTCCCCAGCACCACACTCACTCCTCCTACCCCCAGCATTGCACAGGCACACTCACTCCTCCTACCCCCCAGCACCACACTCACTCCTCCTACCCCCCAGCACCACACTCACTCCTCCTACCCCCCAGCACCACACTCACTCCTCCTACCCCCCAGCACCACACTCACTCCTCCTACCCCCCAGCACCACACTCACTCCTCCTACCCCCCAGCACCACACTCACTCCTCCTACTCCCCAGCACCACACTCACTCCTCCTACTCCCCAGCACCACACTCACTCCTCCTACTCCCCAGCATTGCACAGGCACACTCACTCCTCCTACCCCCCAGCACCACACTCACTCCTCCTACCCCCCAGCACCACACTCACTCCTCCTACTCCCCAGCACCACACTCACTCCTCCTACCCCCCAGCACCACACTCATTCCTCCTACTCCCCAGCACCACACTCACTCCTCCTACCCCCCAGCACCACACTCACTCCTCCTACTCCCCAGCATTGCACAGGCACACTCACTCCTCCTACCCCCCAGCACCACACTCACTCCTCCTACCCCCCAGCACCACACTCACTCCTCCTACTCCCCAGCACCACACTCACTCCTCCTACCCCCAGCATTGCACAGGCACACTCACTCCTCCTACTCCCCAGCACCACACTCACTCCTCCTACCCCCAGCATTGCACAGGCACACTCACTCCTCCTACCCCCCAGCACCACACTCACTCCTCCTACCCCCCAGCACCACACTCACTCCTCCTACTCCCCAGCACCACACTCACTCCTCCTACCCCCCAGCACCACACTCATTCCTCCTACGCCCCAGCACCACACTCACTCCTCCTACTCCCCAGCATTGCACAGGCACACTCACTCCTCCTACCCCCCAGCACCACACTCATTCCTCCTACTCCCCAGCACCACACTCACTCCTCCTACCCCCCAGCACCACACTCACTCCTCCTACTCCCCAGCATTGCACAGGCACACTCACTCCTCCTACCCCCCAGCACCACACTCACTCCTCCTACCCCCCAGCACCACACTCACTCCTCCTACTCCCCAGCACCACACTCACTCCTCCTACCCCCCAGCACCACACTCATTCCTCCTACGCCCCAGCATTGCACAGGCACACTCACTCCTCCTACCCCCCAGCACCACACTCACTCCTCCTACCCCCCAGCACCACACTCACTCCTCCTACCCCCAGCATTGCACAGGCACACTCACTCCTCCTACCCCCCAGCACCACACTCACTCCTCCTACCCCCCAGCACCACACTCACTCCTCCTACTCCCCAGCACCACACTCACTCCTCCTACCCCCCAGCACCACACTCACTCCTCCTACCCCCAGCATTGCACAGGCACACTCACTCCTCCTACCCCCCACCCCCCCCATACCGCACTCAGGCCCTCATTCCGAGTTGATCGCTCGCTAGCTACTTTTAGCAGCCGTGAAAACACATAGTCGCCGCCCACCGGGGAGTGTATTTTCACTTTGCAGGAATGTGAACGCCTGTGCAGCCGCGCGGCAGCAAACACATTTTGTGCAGAACAAGACCAGCGCTGTAGTTACTTATCCTGTGCGATGATTGCTGCGACGAGTGACACGGTAATGATGTCAGATACCCGCCCAGCAAACGCCCGGCCACGCCTGCGTTTCTCCAAACACTCCCAGAAAACGGTCAGTTGCCACCCAGAAACTCCCACTTCCTGTCACTCTCCTTGCGTTCGGCTGTGCGATTGGAATCGTCGCTAGAACCTGTGCAAAACCACAATGGACTTCATACCCATATGACGCGTATGCGCATTGCGGTGCATGCGCAAATTAGCCGTTTATTTCACTGATCGCTACGCAGCGAACAACGGCAGCTAGCGATCAACTAGGTAAGACCCCTCAATCCTCCTACCCCCTCCCCCTGCATCACACAGGCACACTCATCCTCCTACCCCCAGCACTGCACTCACTCCTACCCCCAGCATCACACAGGCATACACTCCTACCCCCAGCATCACACAGGCATACACTCCTACCCCCAGCATCACACAGGCATACACTCCTACCCCCAGC
Organism: Pseudophryne corroboree; assembly: GCF_028390025.1. Lineage (NCBI taxonomy): Eukaryota > Metazoa > Chordata > Amphibia > Anura > Myobatrachidae > Pseudophryne > Pseudophryne corroboree. The sequence goes on from NC_086445.1 coordinate 1,054,188,899, forward strand.
ATCACACAGGCATGCACTCCTACCCCCAGCATCACACAGGCACTCATCCTCCTACCCCCAGCAACGCACTCACTCACTCCTACCCCAGCATCACACAGGCATACACTCCTACCCCCAGCATCGCACAGGCATACACTCCTACCCCCAGCATCACACAGGCACACTCATCCTCCTACCCCCAGCAACGCACTCACTCACTCCTACCCCAGCATCACACAGGCATACACTCCTACCCCCAGCATCACACAGGCATACACTCCTACCCCCAGCATCACACAGGCATACACTCCTACCCCCAGCATCGCACAGACATACACTCCTACCCCCAGCATCACACAGGCATACACTCCTACCCCAGCATCACACAGGCATACACTCCTACCCCCAGCATCACACAGGCATGCACTCCTACCCCCAGCATCACACAGGCACACTCATCCTCCTACCCCCAGCAACGCACTCACTCACTCCTACCCCAGCATCACACAGGCACACTCATCCTCCTACCCCCAGCAACGCACTCACTCACTCCTACCCCAGCATCACACAGGCACACACTCCTACCCCCAGCATCACACAGGCATACACTCCTACCCCCAGCATCACACAGGCATACACTCCTACCCCCAGCATCACACAGGCATACACTCCTACCCCCAGCATCGCACAGGCATACACTCCTACCCCCAGCATCGCACAGGCATGCACTCCTACCCCCAGCATCGCACAGGCATACACTCCTACCCCCAGCATCGCACAGGCATGCACTCCTACCCCACCAGCACCGCACTCACTCCTACCCCCAGCATCGCACAGGCATACACTCCTACCCCCAGCATCGCACAGACATACACTCCTACCCCCAGCATCACACAGGCATACACTCCTACCCCCAGCATCGCACAGACATACACTCCTACCCCCAGCATCGCACAGGCATACACTCCTACCCCCAGCACCGCACTCACTCACTCCTACCCCCAGCATCGCACAGACATACACTCCTACCCCCAGCATCACACAGGCATACACTCCTACCCCCAGCATCGCACAGGCATGCACTCCTACCCCCAGCATCGCACAGGCATGCACTCCTACCCCACCAGCACCGCACTCACTCCTACCCCCAGCATCGCACAGGCATACACTCCTACCCCCAGCATCGCACAGGCATACACTCCTACCCCCAGCATCGCACAGGCATACACTCCTACCCCCAGCATCGCACAGACATACACTCCTACCCCACCAGCACCGCACTCACTCCTACCCCCAGCATCGCACAGGCAGACACTCCTAACCCCAGCATCGCACAGACATACACTCCTACCCCCAGCATCGCACAGACATACACTTCTACCCCCAGCATCGCACAGGCATACACTCCTACCCCCAGCATCACACAGGCATACACTCCTACCCCCAGCATCACACAGACATACACTCCTACCCCCAGCATCGCACAGACATACACTCCTACCCCACCAGCACCGCACTCACTCACTCACTCCTACCCCCAGCATCGCACAGGCACTCACTCCTACCCCCAGCATCGCACAGGCACTCACTCCTACCCCCAGCATCGCACAGGCACTCACTCCTACCCCCAGCATCGCACAGGCATACACTCCTACCCACAGCATCGCACTCACTCCTACCCCCAGCATCACACAGACATACACTCCTACCCCCAGCATCGCACAGACATACACTCCTACCCCCAGCATCGCACAGACATACACTCCTACCCCCAGCATCGCACAGACATACACTCCTATCCCCAGCATCGCACAGACATACACTCCTACCCCACCAGCACCGCACTCACTCCTACCCCCAGCATCGCACAGGCACTCACTCCTACCCCCAGCATCGCACAGGCACTCACTCCTACCCCCAGCATCGCACAGGCATACACTCCTACCCCCAGCATCGCACAGGCATACACTCCTACCCCCAGCATCGCACAGGCACTCACTCCTACCCCCAGCATCGCACAGGCACTCACTCCTACCCCCAGCATCGCACAGGCACGCACTCCTACCCCCAGCATCGCACAGGCATGCACTCCTACCCCCAGCATCGCACAGGCACTCACTCCTACCCCCAGCATCGCACAGGCACTCACTCCTACCCCCAGCATCACACAGGCATACACTCCTACCCCCAGCATCACACAGGCACTCACTCCTACCCCCAGCATCGCACAGGCATACACTCCTACCCCCAGCATCACACAGACATACACTCCTACCCCCAGCATCACACAGACATACACTCCTACCCCCAGCATCACACAGACATACACTCCTACCCCCAGCATCACACAGACATACACTCCTACCCCTAGCATCGCACAGACATACACTCCTACCCCCAGCATCGCACAGACATACACTCCTACCCCCAGCATCGCACAGACATACACTCCTACCCCCAGCATCGCACAGACATACACTCCTACCCCCAGCATCGCACAGACATACACTCCTACCCCCAGCATCGCACAGACATACACTCCTACCCCCAGCATCGCACAGGCATACACTCCTACCCCCAGCATCGCACAGGCATACACTCCTACCCCCAGCATCGCACAGGCATACACTCCTACCCCCAGCATCGCACAGGCATACACTCCTACCCCACCAGCACCGCACAGGCATACACTCCTACCCCACCAGCACCGCACTCACTCCTACCCCCAGCATTGCACAGGCACACTCACTCCGCCTACCCCCCCCCCAGCACCACACTCACTCCGCTTACCCCCCAGCACCGCACTCACTCCGCCTACCCCCCCCCCCCCCCCCAGCACGGCACTCACTCCGCCTACCCACCCAGCACCGCACTCTCCGCCTACCCCCCCTCCCCCCCCCCCCCCCGCCAGCACGGCACTCACTCCACCTACCCCCCCAGCCAGCACCGCACTCACTCCACCTACCCCTCCCCCAGCACCATACTCACTCCACCTGCCCCCCCAGCACCGCACTCACTCCACCTGCCCCCCCCAGCACCGCACTCACTCCACCTGCCCCCCCCAGCACCGCACTCACTCCACCTGCCCCCCCCCAGCACCGCACTCACTCCACCTACCCCTCCCCCAGCACCATACTCACTCCACCTGCCCCCCCAGCACCGCACTCACTCCACCTGCCCCACCCCAGTACCGCACTCACTCCTCCTTCACCCCCCCCCAGCACCGCACTCTCCTCCTTCACCCCACCCCCCCAAGCACCGCACTCACTCCTCCTTCACCCCCCCCAAGCACCGCACTCTCTCCTCCTTCACCCCCCCCCCAAGCACCGCACTCACTGCACCTACCCCCCCAGCCAGCACCGCACTCACTCCACCTACCCCTCCCCCAGCACCGCACTCACTCCACCTGCCCCCCCAGCACCGCACTCACTCCACCTGCCCCCCCCCCCAGCACCGCACTCACTCCACCTGCCCCCCCCCAGCACCGCACTCACTCCACCTGCCCCCCCCAGCACCGCACTCACTCCACCTGCCCCCCCCAGCACCGCACTCACTCCACCTGCCCCCCCCCCCAGCACCGCACTCACTCCACCTGCCCCCCCCCCAGCACCGCACTCACTCCACCTGCCCCCCCCAGCACCGCACTCACTCCACCTGCCCCCCCCCCAGCACCGCACTCACTCCACCTGCCCCCCCCCCAGCACCGCACTCACTCCTCCTTCACCCCCCCAGCACCGCACTCACTCCTCCTTCACCCCCCCAGCACCGCACTCACTCCTCCTTCACCCCCCCCAGCACCGCACTCACTCCTCCTTCACCCCACCCCCCCAAGCACCGCACTCACTCCTCCTTCACCCCCCCCAAGCACCGCACTCTCTCCTCCTTCACCCCCCCCCCAAGCACCGCACTCACTGCACCTACCCCCCCAGCCAGCACCGCACTCACTCCACCTACCCCTCCCCCAGCACCGCACTCACTCCACCTGCCCCCCCAGCACCGCACTCACTCCACCTGCCCCCCCCCCCCAGCACCGCACTCACTCCACCTGCCCCCTACAGCACCGCACTCACTCCACCTGCCCCCCCCCCCCAGCACCGCACTCACTCCTCCTTCACCCCCCCAGCACCGCACTCACTCCTCCTTCACCCCCCCAGCACCGCACTCACTCCTCCTTCACCCCACCCCCCAAGCGCCGCACTCACTCCTCCTTCACCCCCCCCCCCCAAGCGCCGCACTCACTCCTCCTTCACCCCCCCCAAGCACCGCACTCACTCCTCCTACCCTCCGGCACTGCACTCACTCCTCCTACCCCCCCCCCCCCCCCCCCCCAAGTACTGCACTCACTCCTCCTAGCCAACCCCCCCAGCATCGCACTCACTCCTCCTACCCCCCAGCATCGCACTCACTCCTCCTACCCCCCAGCATCGCACTCACTCACACCACCACCCCCAGCACCGCACTCACACCACCACCCCCCAGCACCGCACTCACTCCTCCTACCCCCCCAGCATCACACAGGCGCACTCACACTCACCCCTCCTACCCCCCAGCACCGCACTCACTCCTACTAGCCCCCCCCCAGCGCCGCACTCACTCCTCCTTCCCACCCCCACCCCACCCCCCCAGCAATGCACTCACTCCTCCTAACACCCCCTCCAGCACCACACTGGCGCACTCACTCCTCTTACCCCCCCAGCATAACACAGGCGCACTCACTCCTCTTACCCCCCCAGCATCACACAGGCGCACTCACTCCACCTACCCCCCTCCAGCACCGCACTCACTCCACCTACCCCCCTCCAGCACCACACTCACTCCACCTGCCCCCCAGCATCACACTCACTCCTCCTCACACTCACTCCTCCTACCCCCAGCATCACACTCACTCCTCCCACCCCCAGCATCACACTCACTACTCCTACTCCCCCCCCAGCATCACACAGGCACACACTGTCATCCTGCCCTCCATACATACCACACTCATTCAATCACCCCTCCTATCTCATACCCCCCAGTACTCGCCCCCAGCACCGCACCGGCACACTCACCCCTCCTACCCCCCGGTACGCTCCCCCGCGCCGCACAATTACACTCCTCCGTTGCTCACCTCCAAGTCTAGGGTCCAAGTGCAAGTGACACAAGATAGCCGGAAGTCCCGCCCTCAGACGCCGGCCTAAACCGGAAGAGCACGGCGCACGTGGGGAACGCACCAATCAGCTGTCTACTTGTAAACCACGCCTACTGATAAAAACACAAAAACTTCTGCTCGTAAAGCCACGCCCACTCACATGGTACCGTCTAAACACAATCCACGCCTACCTCATCAGCTGACTGTCACCTTATGGCTGCGACCCAATTGGCTGTCTGCCGCATTGTCTGCCGGGAGATGTAGTTCTCCCCCACTACAGCCCCGCGCACCCCACCCGCACTCATAACACATATATATGTATGTTACCTCAGGGGAGCGGGCTGCGGGCAGTGACGTCATATCTCTTATATACTACCCCTATACAGTACTCTTATATTACCCTTAGGAGCCCAATATATACATCTATATAACAGATTCCTCAGAGCATATAATACTATATGACACCGGGGAGCCCCATATAATAATACTGTATATATAACACAGAGACCCCTCAGAGCATATAATACTATATAACACCGGGGAGCCCCCATATAATAATACTGTATATATAACACAGAGACCCCTCAGAGCATATAATACTATATAACACCGGGGAGCCCCCATATAATAATACTGTATATATAACACAGAGACCCCTCAGAGCAGTGTGCAGCCCTATAATACTATATAACACCGGGGAGCCCCCATATAATAATACTGTATATATAACACAGAGACCCCTCATAGCATATAATACTATATAACACCGGGGAGCCCCCATATAATAATACTGTATATATAACACAGAGACCCCTCATAGCATATAATACTATATAACACCGGGGAGCCCCCATATAATAATACTGTATATATAACACAGAGACCCCTCAGAGCAGGGTGCAGCCCTATAATACTATATAACACCGGGGAGCCCCCATATAATAATACTGTATATATAACACAGAGACCCCTCAGAGCATATAATACTATATAACACCGGGGAGCCCCATATAATAATACTGTATATATAACACAGAGACCCCTCAGAGCAGGGTGCAGCCCTATAATACTATATAACACCGGGGAGCCCCCATATAATAATACTGTATATATAACACAGAGACCCCTCAGAGCATATAATACTATATAACACCGGGGAGCCCCCATATAATAATACTGTATATATAACACAGAGACCCCTCAGAGCAGGGTGCAGCCCTATAATACTATATAACACCGGGGAGCCCCCATATAATAATACTGTATATATAACACAGAGACCCCTCAGAGCATATAATACTATATAACACCGGGGAGCCCCCATATAATAATACTGTATATATAACACAGAGACCCCTCAGAGCAGGGTGCAGCCCTATAATACTATATAACACCGGGGAGCCCCCATATAATAATACTGTATATATAACACAGAGACCCCTCAGAGCATATAATACTATATAACACCGGGGAGCCCCCATATAATAATACTGTATATATAACACAGAGACCCCTCAGAGCAGGGTGCAGCCCTATAATACTATATAACTCCGGGGAGCCCCCATATAATAATACTGTATATATAACACAGAGACCCCTCAGAGCATATAATACTATATAGCACCGGGGAGCCCCCATATAATAATACTGTATATATAACACAGAGACCCCTCAGAGCAGGGTGCATCCCTATAATACTATATAACACCGGGGAGCCCCCATATAATAATACTGTATATATAACACAGAGACCCCTCAGAGCATATAATACTATATAACACCGGGGAGCCCCCATATAATAATACTGTATATATAACACAGAGACCCCTCAGAGCAGGGTGCAGCCCTATAATACTATATAACACCGGGGAGCCCCCATATAATAATACTGTATATATAACACAGAGACCCCTCAGAGCATATAATACTATATAACACCGGGGAGCCCCCATATAATAATACTGTATATATAACACAGAGACCCCTCAGAGCAGGGTGCAGCCCTATAATACTATATAACACCGGGGAGCCCCCATATAATAATACTGTATATATAACACAGAGATCCCTCAGAGCAGGGTGCAGTCCTATAATACTATATAACACCGGGGCGCCCCCATATAATAATACTGTATATATAACACAGAGACCTCTCAGAGCAGGGTGCAGCCCTATAATACTATATAACACCGGGGAGCCCCCATATAATAATACTGTATATATAACACAGAGACCCCTCAGAGCAGGGTGCAGCCCTATAATACTATATAACACCGGGGAGCCTCCATATAATAATACTGTATATATAACACAGAGACCCCTCAGAGCAGGGTGCAGCCCTATAATACTATATAACACCAGGGAGCCCCCATATATTAATACTGTATATATAACACAGAGACCCCTCAGAGCATATGTGGCCGGAGAGACTAGCCAGCCACACGTGTAATGGCGTCTGCGGCACTGAAGGGGTTAACCCTCGTGCCCGGCGCCATGTTACGGACTGTTTAAAAGTTTGTTTAATTATGTGTTTTACTTTTAACATGTCATATGTAGTGCTCTGTGCACTATTGCAGGAATGCATGTTTAACTGTATCTATTTTATATTCAAGACAGGCTTGGTGTATATTTAAAGGAAAAATGCAGTTACTATAGCTGTCTGAATACGCATCTCTTATCCTCTGGAAATAGGAAGGGGCATGCTAAGGGCCCTGTACTAGCAGTGAGGTGTGAAGGACAATACCTTTTGATGTGTAAGTTCCTTAGAGAGAGATGCTAATCATTGGGTTTATGGGCTTGGATTTGATATACGATCCCTGAATGGAAGTTAAAGGAAGGAAGACCGTTTGTTTGTATTGTAGCCATTCCTGTTGTAATCTTAAACACTGAGATTGCCTGCAGATGGGAATGACCAGACACATTTGTATTTTGAAGATATGTGATAAATTTATCAATAGTGAATGTTAATCTGATACCAAACGTTGTCTGGGTGACAGGAAGGAGGATATTGTTTTATTGCACTTATATCCTTGTAAAATGTAATTTATTGGTATTTTGTAAAATAACCTGATTGGTTGGAGAAGACAGGGAGGGCTTACCCACCTGTGGTACTGTGTGGAAAACTGACATAAAAAGGAGACCTGCGTGCCTCCAGTGTGGTAGTTGTAACATCTTCTTCTGCTGAAAACATCTTGATTGTATGCTGTTGCCCCTAGCAACAGGGAGGAGCCTTTTTAAAGGTTATTTGAGCAATAAACATCTTTGCCTCAAGACTGCTTCATCTTGTGACCTACAGGGTTAGGCCAAACCTAGCCCCGTTCTCCGGCTGTCCAGGGAAGCACCTGACGTCTCCAAGCTCCGCCTTCTGCCAGCTACCGGTAGAGGCCTAGCAAGTGGCTAGTGGGGATTCGTCAGCACCACACAGCTGTGGTAAGGCAGTGCGTCGGCACATACAGAGCAGAACCGTGGTTCCAAACGCCACGGCAGGTTAGGAGTTTGGTGGTGGCAGCAAGAACCCGCCCACAACGCAGTGGGTGGAGTCAGTAACAGGCGGTTACTGACGGTAAGCGGGAATCCCCTATGTGGTCAGGCCTCGTGCGGCTTGACCTTCCAGTCTGTGCGCAGTCGACGGGACGCGGCAAGCGGTGAGTGCTTCCGTACGGTACCGTCCTGTCACAGAAATTGGTGGCAGCAGTGGGATATTCCCAGGCGGCTTTTCATCACTCGATTGGAGAAGCCGAGTTACTCAGGAGAGGAGTAACTGCAGCGCAGGAGAACGCACAAGATGGCGGAATTCAGCGGAATGTCCAAGGAGGATCTGGAGATCGTATGCCAGGGGAAGGGTGTGGATATCCCTTCCAACGCGTCCAGAAGCGTCATGAAGGCGGCGCTCAGGAGCGTGGAGGAGTCTCATCGGGCGGAGGTGGAAAGCACTGACGGCGTCAGCATCGCAGAGGACGGCCCAACAGTGGACCTTCGTAAGGAACCGGTGAGAACCACAAGCCCCGCCTACTCTCACAGCAGCAATGTTTCCCAGCAATCCCTAGCAGGGCCAGGATCCCAACGTCCCAGCGGGGGCAGTACGGATAGCCTAGCAGATCGGCTAGCGGAATTGGGGGAAAGGGCAACGGAGCAAGAGCGCTTGATCATCATCCAGATGTGGCGTGATGAGCGGGCACCACAGGCCGTGGTACCCCGGGAGCCGTTGTCAGCTGTTGTACACAGATCAGGACGTATACAGTTTGCCAAGTTTGCAGACAGTGATGGGGACATTGATGGACATTTGCAAGTTTTTGAAAGGACTTGTAAACTACACGATCTACCCAAGTCAGAGTGGGTGAGACACCTTGTGCCCACTCTGCATGGAGAGGCCTTGGAGGCCTATCGAGGAGTGGCCACGGAGGACTGTGGGAACTACGACGAAGTCGCGAAGGCCCTCCTCCAGCGATTCTTCATCACTCCCGAGTCTTACAGGAAGAAATTCAGAGACTTGCCTAAGAATCCTAGCAGCACCCATGAGCAATTCGCCACCCAGCTGCGGCAGTACGTGGTGAAGTGGGTGAAGGATTCGGAAGCCACTACATGGGACGCACTGATCGACCTGATCTGCAGGGAGCAGTTCTACCGCAGGTGCGCCCAAGAAGTGAAGGAGTGGGTGCTAGATCGGGAGCCACCCAGCTTAAAAATGGCTGCCCAATTAGCCGACAAATATGTGGCAATTCGGCCACGGGGGCAGAAGCGTCCCGCCAGCAGCCAGCTCCAACAGACTGTACCACCAAGGGGACCACCCTCTTCAGCTCATCACCCCCAAAGACAAGCATCTTCCAACCCTGGTGCTCTTGGCCAGCAACCGCACCGCAGCGTCCCTGCAACTGATCAGAGATCATCGGTGCCACGACTGGAGAAGAAGTGCTACGGCTGTGGGAAAATCGGACATCTGAGGATGAACTGTCCTGCATCCCAAGCACCCCAGACTCGTGCCCCAAATCCGAGTGCTGGAGCCCGGATCGTTTGTTTGACGAGAGGAGATGAGCCTACAGAGACTGTTCCCCCTCCAGTCAGTCCGATGGAGTGTGGCGAGAGACAGGTGTACTCTGCGGAGAGAGTCACCTGCATGGCCAAACAGCCCCTACACAACATGTGGAGGCACCTGCAGCCAGTCCACGTGGGACCCCTGCAGGGAGAAGGCCTAAGAGACTCTGGGGCCTCAATCACTGTGGTGAGCCCCCACCTTATAGATCCTGCTGCAGTATTGCAGGGTCGCACTGCCACGGTCACCCTGGCAGAAGGAACAGAAAAAGCGGTTCCCATGGCAAGAGTCTACCTGGACTGGGGAGCTGGACCAGAGTTGCGAGAAGTTGCCGTCATGGATGGTCTCCCAACTGATGTGGTCCTAGGAAATGATCTGGGTGGTGGGATCGTCACTATGTTTGTTGGCGCCATTCCCCGGAGTCAAGTTCCAAAACCACCATTGACATCAGCTACTCCAGCACAGCCCAGCCCAGAGGAAAAGACTACAGCTGCTAGACAACTGCCAGCACAGCCAACCACAGCATCAACCAGCCCAGAGGAAAAGATCACAGCGGCTAGATCAGTACATCGACCCCGCATGCCTTTTGCCTCTGGTATGCCCACGTCCACTAGCAACGCAGAGGATGTCGGTTCCAGCTCGTGTGATCCTGTGGGGTGCCCAATGATGCTCCTGACCCAAGTGGTTTGCCAACTCCGGCGGTGAGTATGAGAAACCACACTGACTTTTCCATGACTGACCCCTACCAGACTGACCCTAGTAGTCCCCACCTGGATCCCCCTGTAGAGTGTCCCAATTTAGGAGAGATTGAGGGCCACAGGCAGGAGTTTAGGGAAGCTCAACTCTCTGACCCATCCCCGAAAGGCATGAGGCGCCACTCTGGCAGCGGCCTTGACAGGGTTGGGGCGGGGAGGTTGACCTGGCGGGAAGGGTTAAGGTACAGGGTAGCCAGGAAAGTGGGAGGGGATAGACCAGATAGGGAATGTGTCCAACTGGTCCCCTCAGGGAACGTTCCTGCGCAACCAGTGTCGGTTGCCAGCGAAACCCCTTTGGACAGTAACCCGGAGACAGACCATACCCTGAAGTGCCTGACACAGAGCTTACCCTGGTCTGGAATGTCGGATGACGCCCAGACCAACTGTAAGGCTGGTGCCATGCGTTGGCAGCCGGGGCACTCCAGCGGTTGTGTTGTCTCTGGGCCTCTGCCCATAGGAGAAACCTTGCAGCTAGTTGCTGTGGACATAGCAGGTCCCCTGCCTGTGCGCAGTAGATCGGGGAAGACACGCAGCCTCCCTGTAGTGGATGCCACACAGGATCCAGAGGCTGGTGGTCTGGCCGCCATCACTGTGGCACAGGTAGCGGACGAGGAGGAAGGAGTAGGCCTAGGTGACAGGGTAGGTTTCCCGAGTCATAGGTCGACAGTGGAGGATTGGAGGGCAGGTCTGACGGTTAGGGCAGACAGTTGCCAGATAGGTATGACAGAGGTGGCTAGGAAGGGCATTCCCAAGTCAGTGGACTTTGCACCCGCTTGCGAGTTGGCATTCCAATCATTGAAGGAGGCTCGGGTACCCGCTCCAGTGCTGATGGCGCACATTCTTGACCAGGACTGTGTGTTACGAACTATTGCGCCACTGCATGGACTGGGAGCTGTACCGAGCCAGAAAGAGCCATATGGGCAGGAGCACCCTGTGGTCTGTTTGAGCAGGAAACTGCTATTGTGGGAGGTGGGGTATGCCACAATTGGGACACCTTGGGTGGCACTTGTTTGTAACCGGCCCCCCACCGTGGTGACTTACCACCTACCTGTTAGGTGGCTGCAACCTACCTTGGGGGAATTGGACAGACTTTTGTGGTGGAGCCTTGAACTTGGACTTCAGGTGGACTATTTGAACATTGTGCACCCACGAAGAGAGGCCCACTGCACTATGGATGAACTGTCTAGGCCAGAGCCTACACATCCCAGGTAGCGTCCCCTTCACCCCAACGGACTGCGGGACCAGGACCCAAATCGTTGGGACATGGGTCCCTGGTTGACCCGCTTGAATGGGGGGGGAGGAATGTGGCCGGAGAGACTAGCCAGCCACACGTGTAATGGCGTCTGCGGCACTGAAGGGGTTAACCCTCGTGCCCGGCGCCATGTTACGGACTGTTTAAAAGTTTGTTTAATTATGTGTTTTACTTTTAACATGTCATATGTAGTGCTCTGTGCACTATTGCAGGAATGCATGTTTAACTGTATCTATTTTATATTCAAGACAGGCTTGGTGTATATTTAAAGGAAAAATGCAGTTACTATAGCTGTCTGAATACGCATCTCTTATCCTCTGGAAATAGGAAGGGGCATGCTAAGGGCCCTGTACTAGCAGTGAGGTGTGAAGGACAATACCTTTTGATGTGTAAGTTCCTTAGAGAGAGATGCTAATCATTGGGTTTATGGGCTTGGATTTGATATACGATCCCTGAATGGAAGTTAAAGGAAGGAAGACCGTTTGTTTGTATTGTAGCCATTCCTGTTGTAATCTTAAACACTGAGATTGCCTGCAGATGGGAATGACCAGACACATTTGTATTTTGAAGATATGTGATAAATTTATCAATAGTGAATGTTAATCTGATACCAAACGTTGTCTGGGTGACAGGAAGGAGGATATTGTTTTATTGCACTTATATCCTTGTAAAATGTAATTTATTGGTATTTTGTAAAATAACCTGATTGGTTGGAGAAGACAGGGAGGGCTTACCCACCTGTGGTACTGTGTGGAAAACTGACATAAAAAGGAGACCTGCGTGCCTCCAGTGTGGTAGTTGTAACATCTTCTTCTGCTGAAAACATCTTGATTGTATGCTGTTGCCCCTAGCAACAGGGAGGAGCCTTTTTAAAGGTTATTTGAGCAATAAACATCTTTGCCTCAAGACTGCTTCATCTTGTGACCTACAGGGTTAGGCCAAACCTAGCCCCGTTCTCCGGCTGTCCAGGGAAGCACCTGACGTCTCCAAGCTCCGCCTTCTGCCAGCTACCGGTAGAGGCCTAGCAAGTGGCTAGTGGGGATTCGTCAGCACCACACAGCTGTGGTAAGGCAGTGCGTCGGCACATACAGAGCAGAACCGTGGTTCCAAACGCCACGGCAGGTTAGGAGTTTGGTGGTGGCAGCAAGAACCCGCCCACAACGCAGTGGGTGGAGTCAGTAACAGGCGGTTACTGACGGTAAGCGGGAATCCCCTATGTGGTCCTTGACCTTCCAGTCTGTGCGCAGTCGACGGGACGCGGCAAGCGGTGAGTGCTTCCGTACGGTACCGTCCTGTCACAGCATATAATACTATATAACACCGGGGAGCCTCCACATAATAATACTGTATATATAACACAGAGACCCCTCAGAGCAGGGTGCAGCCCTATAATACTATATAACACCGGGGAGCCCCCATATAATAATACTGTATATATTACACACATAGACCCCTCAGAGCAGGGTGCAGCCCTATAATACTATATAACACCGGGGAGCCCCCATATAATAATACTGTATATATAACACAGAGACCCCTCAGAGCAGGGTGCAGCCCTATAATACTATATAACCCCGGGGAGCCCCCATATAATAATACTGTATATATAACACAGAGATCCCTCAGAGCAGGGTGCAGTCCTATAATACTATATAACACCGGGGCGCCCCCATATAATAATACTGTATATATATAACACAGAGATCCCTCAGAGCAGGGTGCAGCCCTATAATACTATATAACACCGGGGCGCCTCCATATAATAATACTGTATATATAACACACATAGACCCCTCAGAGCAGGGTGCAGCCCTATAATACTATATAACACCGGGGAGCCCCCATATAATAATACTGTATATATAACACAGAGAGCCCTAAGAGCAGGGAGCAGCCCTATAATACTATATTACACCGGGGAGCCCCCATATAATAATACTGTATATATAACACAGAGACCCCTCAGAGCAGGGTGCAGCCCTATAATACTATATAACACCGGGGAGCCCCCATATAATAATACTGTATATATAACACAGAGACCCCTCAGAGCAGGGTGCAGCCCTATAATACTATATAACACCGGGGAGAATCCATATAATAATACTGTATATATAACACAGAGACCTCTCAGAGCAGGGTGCAGCCCTATAATACTGTATAACACCGGGGAGCCCCCATATAATAATACTGTATATATAACACAGAGACCTCTCAGAGCAGGGTGCAGCCCTATAATACTATATAACACCGGGGAGCCCCCATATAATAATACTGTATATATAACACAGAGACCCCTCAGAGCAGGGTGCAGCCCTATAATACTATATAACACCGTGGAGCCCCCATATAATAATACTGTATATATAACACAGAGATCCCTCAGAGCAGGGTGCAGTCCTATAATACTATATAACACCGGGGCGCCCCCATATAATAATACTGTATATATAACACAGAGATCCCTCAGAGCAGGGTGCAGCCCTATAATACTATATAACACTGGGGCGCCTCCATATAATAATACTGTATATATAACACACATAGACCCCTCAGAGCAGGGTGCAGCCCTATAATACTATATAACACCGGGGAGCCCCTATATAATAATACTGTATATATAACACAGAGACACCTCAGAGCAGTGTGCAGCCCTATAATGCTATATAACACCGGGGAGCCCCCATATAATAATACTGTATATATAACACAGAGACCCCTCAGAGCAGGGTGCAGCCCTATAATACTATATAACACAGAGGAGCCTCCATATAATAATACTGTATATATAACACAGAGACCCCTCAGAGCAGGGTGCAGTCCTATAATACTATATAACACCGGGGAGCCCCCATATAATAATACTGTATATATAACACAGAGACCCCTCAGAGCAGGGTGCAGCCCTATAATACTATATAACACCGGGGAGCCCCCATATAATAATACTGTATATATAACACAGAGACCCCTCAGAGCAGTGTGCAGCCCTATAATACTATATAACACCGGGGAGCCCCCATATAATAATACTGTATATATAACACAGAGACCCCTCAGAGCAGGGTGCAGCCCTATAATACTATATAACACCGGGGATCCCTCATATAATAATACTGTATATATCACACAGAGACCCCTCAGAGCAGGGTGCAGCCCTATAATACTATATAACACCGGGGAGCGCCCATATAATAATACTGTATATATAACACAGAGACCCCTCAGAGCAGGGTGCAGCCCTATAATACTATATAACACCGGGGAGCCCCCATATAATAATACTGTATATATAACACAGAGACACCTCAGAGCAGGCTGCAGCCCTATAATACTATATAACACCGGGGAGCCCCCATATAATAATACTGTATATATAACACAGAGACCCCTCAGAGCAGTGTGCAGCCCTATAATACTATATAACACCGGGGAGTCCCCATATAATAATACTGTATATATAACACAGAGACCCCTCAGAGCAGGGTGCAGCCCTATAATACTATATAACACCGCGGAGTCCCCATATAATAATACTGTATATATAACACAGAGACCCCTCAGAGCAGGGTGCAGCCCTATAATACTATATAACACCGGGGAGCCCCCATATAATAATACTGTATATATAACACAGAGACCCCTCAGAGCAGGGTGCAGCCCTATAATACTATATAACACCGGGGAGCCCCCATATAATAATACTGTATATACAACACAGAGACCCCTCAGAGCAGGGTGCAGCCCTATAATACTATATAACACCGGGGAGCCCCCATATAATAATACTGTATATACAACACAGAGACCCCTCAGAGCAGGGTTCAGCCCTATAATACTATATAACACCGGGGAGCCTCCATATAATAATACTGTATATATAACACAGAGACCCCTCAGAGCAGGGTGCAGACCTATAATACTATATAACACCGGGGAGCCCCCATATAATAATACTGTATATATAACACAGAGACCCCTCAGAGCAGGGTGCAGCCCTATAATACTATATAACACCGGGGAGCCCCCATATAATAATACTGTATATATAACACAGAGACCCCTCAGAGCAGGGTGCAGCCCTCTAATACTATATAACACCGGGGAGCTTAATATAATAATACTGTATATATAACACAGAGACCCCTCAGAGCAGGGTGCAGCCCTATAATACTATATAACACCGGGGAGCCCCCATATAATAATACTGTATATATAACACAGAGACCCCTCAGAGCAGGGTGCAGCCCTATAATACTATATAACACCGGGGAGCCCCCATATAATAATACTGTATATATAACACAGAGACACCTCAGAGCAGGGTGCAGCCCTATAATACTATATAACACCGGGGAGCCCCCATATAATAATACTGTATATATAACACAGAGACACCTCAGAGCAGGGTGCAGCCCTATAATACTATATAACACCGGGGAGCCCCCATATAATAATACTGCATATATAAAACAGAGACCCCTCAGAGCAGTGTGCAGCCCTATAGTACTATATAACACCGGGGAGCCCCCATATAATAATACTATATATATAACACAGAGATTCCTCAGAGCAGGGTGCAGCCCTATAATACTATATAACACCGGGGAGCCCCCATATAATAATACTGTATATATAACACAGAGACCCCTCAGAGCAGGGTGCAGCCCTATAATACTATATAACACCGGGGAGCCCCCACATAATAATACTGTATATATAACACAGAGACCCCTCAGAGCAGGGTGCAGCCCTATAATACTATATAACACCGGGGAGCCCCCATATAATAATACTGTATATATAACACAGAGACCCCTCAGAGCAGGGTGCCGCCCTATAGTACTATATAACACCGGGGAGCCCCCATATAATAATACTGTATATATAACACAGAGACCCCTCAGAGCAGTGTGCAGCCCTATAGTACTATATAACACCGGGGAGCCCCCATATAATAATACTGTATATATAACACAGAGACCCCTCAGAGCAGGGTGCAGCCCTATAGTACTATATAACACCGGGGAGCCCCCATATAATAATACTATATATATAACACAGAGATTCCTCAGAGCAGGGTGCAGCCCTGTAGTACTATATAACACCGGGGAGCCCCCATATAATAATACTATATATATAACACAGAGATTCCTCAGAGCAGGGTGCAGCCCTATAATACTATATAACACCGGGGAGCCCCCATATAATAATACTGTATATATAACACAGAGACCCCTCAGAGCAGGGTGCAGCCCTATAATACTATATAACACCGGGGAGCCCCCACATAATAATACTGTATATATAACACAGAGACCCCTCAGAGCAGGGTGCAGCCCTATAATACTATATAACACCGGGGAGCCCCCATATAATAATACTGTATATATAACACAGAGACCCCTCAGAGCAGGGTGCCGCCCTATAGTACTATATAACACCGGGGAGCCCCCATATAATAATACTATATATATAACACAGAGACCCCTCAGAGCAGTGTGCAGCCCTATAGTACTATATAACACCGGCGAGCCCCCATATAATAATACTGTATATATAACACAGAGACCCCTCAGAGCAGGGTGCAGCCCTATAGTACTATATAACACCGGGGAGCCCCCATATAATAATACTATATATATAACACAGAGATTCCTCAGAGCAGGGTGCAGCCCTGTAGTACTATATAACACCGGGGAGCCCCCATATAATAATACTGTATATATAACACAGAGACCCCTCAGAGCATATAATACTATATAACACCGGGGAGCCTCCATATAATAATACAGTATATATAACACAGAGACCCCTCAGAGCAGGGTGCAGCCCTATAATACTGTATAACACCGGGGAGCCCCCATATAATAATACTGTATATATAACACAGAGACCCCTCAGAGCAGGGTGCAGCCCTATAATACTATATAACACCGGGGAGCCCCCATATAATAATACTGTATATATAACACAGAGACCCCTCAGAGCAGGGTACAACTCTATTTTACTATATAACACCGGGGAGCCCCCATATAATAATACTGTATATATAACACAGAGACCCCTCAGAGCAGGGTGCAGCCCTATAATACTATATAACACCGGGGAGCCCCCATATAATAATACTGTATATATAACACAGAGACCCCTCAGAGCAGGGTGCAGCCCTATAATACTATATAACACCGGGGAGCCCCCATATAATAATACTGTATATATAACACAGAGACCCCTCAGAGCAGGGTGCAGCCCTATAATACTATATAACACCGGGGAGCCCCCATATAATAGTACTGTATATATAACACAGAGACCTCTCAGAGCAGGGTGCAGCCCTATAATACTATATAACACCGGGGAGCCTCCATATAATAATACTGTATATATAACACAGAGACCCCTCAGAGCAGGGTGCAGCCCTATAATACTATATAACACCGGGGAGCCCCCATATAATAATACTGTATATATAACACAGAGACCCCTCAGAGCAGGGTGCGGCCCTATAATACTATATAACACCGGGGAGCCCCCTTAAAATAATACTGTATATATAACACAGAGACCCCTCAGAGCAGGGTGCAGCCCTATAATACTATATAACACCGGGGAGCCCCCATATAATAATACTGTATATATAACACAGAGACCCCTCAGAGCAGGGTACAACCCTATAATACTATATAGCACCGGGGAGCCTCCATATAATAATACTGTACATATAACACAGAGACCCCTCAAAGCAGGGTGCAGCCCTATAATACTATATAGCACCGGGGAGCCCCCATATAATAATACTGTATATATAACACAGAGACCGCTCAGAGCAGGGTGGAGCCCAATAATACTATATAGCACCGGGGAGCCCCCATATAATAATACTGTATATATAACACAGAGACCCCTCAGAGCAGGGTGCAGCCCTATAATACTATATAACACCGGGGAGCCCCCATATAATAATACTGTATATATAACACAGAGACCCCTCAGAGCAGTGTACAGCCCTATAATACTATATAACACCGGGGAGCCCCCGTATAATAATACTGTATATATATATATAACACTTAGACCCCTCAGAGCACGGTGCAGCCATAATATTGTATACTTTGTAACATTGGGAAACCTAGGCCTGTGAGGCGTTGAAACGTCGGTTTTGCATCATGCTTGTATTATGATTTAAAATAAAAAACAGGTTTTTAAAATGAGAAAGCCATGGAGTGCCGCCTGGTTTCTTACATAGTTGGAGACACACCAGTCTGACTCAGGGAACCAAGCTCTCTACTGTACAGCTTAATTCCGGCATTTCCTACAGTTCCATTATTTTATACACTCCCTAAAATCTATAAAAAAACTGGACCCTCCACCTGGATGTGCCATTATTGGAGCAAGGGCTCCTTGTTCCAGCCTTTTGCAACGTATTTGGACTCAATACTACAACCGCTTGTTCAAAATGAACCTACTTTCTTATTAGACACTACCTGTCTTCTCAACACGGCCAATTGTTCTAATCGTTTTGATGATTGTTGGTTAATAAGTGTCGATGTGATTAATCTTCATACTTCAATATCTTGAATACTGTGTACAATTTTGGGCACCATATTACAAAAAGGATATTCTAGAGTTAGAAAAGGTTCAGAGGCGGGCGACCAAACTAATCAAGGGCATGGAGACGCTGGAATACGAGGAAAGGCTTGCAAGGCTAGGCATGTTTACATTGGAAAAGAGGAGACTAAGAGGGGACATGATCAACATCTGCAAATATATAAGGGGTCAATACACAGAGCTTGGGAGGGACCTGTTTTCTATAAGATCAGCACAGAGAACACGTGGTCACTCGCTTAGGTTAGAGGAGAGGAGTTTTCACACATTGAGGCAAAAAGGTTTTTTCACAGTAAGGACAATATGTGTTTGGAATTCCCTGCCTGAGACAGTAGTAATGGCGGACTCAGTCAACACCTTTAAGAATGGGTTAGATAAATTCCTATTGGATAAAGATATTCAGGGTTATGGCGCGTAGGCATGCATTGTAGCTAATATAACTAGTCCTAACATAAAAATAACTAGTCCTATAATAAGACTGCATAGGAGACCACAAATAGGTTGAACTCGATGGACAATTGTCTTTTTTCAACCTTAGATACTATGTTAATACCGCATTGTTTTGATTTACTTGCAGTTAGAAGATTCATGATAAAAAATGACTTGTTTTCAGCCTCTTACATTAATTTTTTTCTTGCTTTGCTTGAATTGATACTAACGAAAAATGTATTTTTATATGATAATCAATTTTTCCTACAGGTAAAAGGTTGTGCTATGGGCTCGAGTGCAGCCCCTGTGTATGGAAACATTGTTATGTTTGCCGTTGAACAAGATGCATTTTTTGCTGATACTATATTTTCAACTAAATTTGAATTTTTCACACGTTTTATAGACAACCTTTTGATTATCTGGCATGGTGATATCAACGACTTTATTAAATTAATTGACACTCACAATACCGGGTTATCCCCAATTAAATTTACTTACAATTATAGTAAAGAACACATTTATTTTCTAGATGTCTTGATCTCCCTGAAGGATGGTCAGATCAATACTTCTGTATTCACAAAACCAGCAGATGGAAATCTGCTTTTACAAGCTGGTAGTTGTCATCCTAAACGTCTCATACGTGGTTTGCCGTACTCGCAAATTATCCGTTTACACAGAATTAATAATCAGAAAGAGGTTGCAACTAAACAGATTGACACTTTAGTAACAAAGCTCACCCAGAGGGATTATCCTTTCAATGATCTACTATACACCAGAGAAAGAGTTCTAAATATGGATCGTAAATTACTTTTGGAATCTAACTTCAGATCAGCTATTAAAAATACTAATAAATTTAATGTTGCTTCCCCTTTGATTAATAATATTTCTAAGAAACATTGGCCATTGGTTGAATCGGATCAAAATTTACCATTAGGAGATTCCTCCTCGGTGCCCTGTTACTCACGTGGTCACAATTTGCAGGATTTTTGTTAGGATCTCCTGCTCTGTGCTGCCACGTCGCCATGGCAACCGGGAGGCAAGTGTTAGCGAAGTAACCTGAGCGCAGCTGATACTCCGGTCTTTTGACCCCCTTGATTCCACGCCTGGTGGTTCCTCTGTTGTTTCGGTCCTTAGGGGTATTTGGAGGAAAGTGAAGAAAGCCCTTGTGTCTGTGTCATTAGTGACCAAAAGGGTTTTTGATAAGCGGAGAAGACCCTGCAGCTTCAAATTAGGAGACTTCGTCTGGTTGTCCACCAAGAATTTGAAGTTGAGACAGCCATCTCATAAGTTAGGCCCCCGGTACATCGGCCCTTATAAGATCACCAGGGTTATCAGTCCGGTGGCATTTCAGTTAGATCTGCCCCGTTCATTGGGTATCAATAAAACATTTCATTGTTCCCTTTTAAAACTGGCGGTTAGTAATCCTTCTTCCAGTGGAAGACCTTCTCCTCTTCTGATACGGGGTCAGAGGGAGTTTGTGGTTGAAAGGGTTCTTGACTCCAAGATGGTTTGGGGTCGGCTGTCATTTTTGGTGCACTGGAAGGGGTATGGCCCGGAGGAGCGGTCGTGGGTGCGTAGTTGTGATCTTCATGCCCCCAGACTGATACGCTCTTTCTTCTCGCAGTTCCCCGATAAACCCGGTGGTAGGGGTTCTTTGACCCCTCGTCAGAGGGGGGGTACTGTTAGGATCTCCTGCTCTGTGCTGCCACGTCGCCATGGCAACCAGGAGGCAAGTGTTAGCGAAGTAACCTGAGCGCAGCTGATACTCCGGTCCGGGTTTTTACTGTGTAGTGGTTACAGGCTCTGTGCACGGCAGGGAATCCGGCGCTGGTTTTGTGCTCACAGTCTGTGAGGTCTGAGTGGGGCGTGGACAGCACCTGCTATATAAACCATCCTCTCAGGCTAGGCAAATGCTGCTGAATCTTTGTTTGTTAGTCAGTTCCAGAGAGTTAGCTAGTACTGTGTGACTTTGTATTTACTTGTTGCTTACTGCGAATAGGCCTTGGGATTCGGTACTTCATTCTGCCAATCCGGACCTAGTAGTAAGACTGGAGTCAGTTGTTTGACCTGCTGGGGTTCTTTTGCTATTCTGTGAACCCAGCAGGTTTGCGGCTGTACTCTCAGACCTGCTTGCTTAATCCTCCCTCACTGTGCAGGGCGTCCAGGTGTCAGTTTAGTGGCAGTAAGCTGAACCTGTGCCCTGCAAGTGGGGGTTAGGATTGTGGATACTCTCCTTGTGTCTATATTTCTATCTCTGACCAAGGAGTTTATTCCCACACCCGTTGGTAACCCTTTGGGGTTTTTTCTGTTGCTCTTAGCAACATCATTTCAGGTGCTCCACATGTTAAATCACTACACCTCGCTTCATTGTCCGCTCTATTCCATCTGAGCATTCCTGACACTAGGGAGACACCCAATTCCTGAGCCTTTGGGCTTCTCCGTTCACTTTGTGTTTATTAGTTATTCCATCACCTCCTGTGTATGTTATGTTATACTGTCTGTGAGTTCGTTTGCTTCGCTTCCCTCTCTGTTCATACACCGGTATACTCCTGTTAGCACTGGTGTGCGTAACAATTTTCTTGTGAAATCTGATATTGCTAAATATCCCCCAACTTCTTTACATACCAGCTGTATACGCTGTACTTGCGTTACGTGTCAATTTTTGCTCACGGGTAATAAGTTTGCACACTCTCATACAGGGAAAATTATCTTTATTAACCATTTACTTACCTGTAATTCATCCTTTGTTGTTGACCAGCTTATTTGCCCTTGTGGCTTAAGCTATGTGGGCAAAACTGAACGTAAATGTAAAGAACGGACGTCAGCACACCGCTCTGATATTAGGAATAGGCTGAGCACAGGTAACAGTGAGCCACCTGTTTCTCGTCACTTTTTAGCACCACGTCATCCGTTAAACAGCTTACGTTACCGTATGATTGACTACGTTCCTCCTTCTGTTAGGGGGGGTGATAGATCCCGTGAATTGTTACAATGTGAAACTCGCTGGATCATGCGATTGGGGGTGCTTGCTCCTAAAGGTTTGCTATCTCCCATGCATGCTTTTACTGACTTGATTATTATTTTTTCAATATAGCACCTTGATTACATTTCTCTATCGTCCTAGTGGATGCTGGGGTTCCTGAAAGGACAATGGGGAATAGCGGCTCCGCAGGAGACAGGGCACAAAAAGTAAAGCTTTAGGATCAGGTGGTGTGCACTGGCTCCTCCCCCTATGACCCTCCTCCAAGCCTCAGTTAGATTTTTGTGCCCGGCCGAGAAGGGTGCAATCTAGGTGGCTCTCCTAAAGAGCTGCTTAGAAAAGTTTAGCTTAGGTTTTTTATTTTACAGTGAGTCCTGCTGGCAACAGGATCACTGCAACGAGGGACTTAGGGGAGAAGAAGTGAACTCACCTGCGTGCAGGATGGATTGGCTTCTTTGGCTACTGGACATTAGCTCCAGAGGGACGATCACAGGTACAGCCTGGATGGTCACCGGAGCCTCGCCGCCGGCCCCCTTGCAGATGCTGAAACGAGAAGAGGTCCAGAATCGGCGGCAGAAGACTCCTCAGTCTTCTTAAGGTAGCGCACAGCACTTCAGCTGTGCGCCATTTCCTCTCAGCACACTTCACACGGCAGTCACTGAGGGTGCAGGGCGCTGGGAGGGGGGCGCCCTGGGAGGCAAATGAAAACCTTTTTTGGCTAAAAATACCTCACATATAGCCTCCGGGGGCTATATGGAGATATTTAACCCCTGCCAGAATCCATTAAAGAGCGGGAGACGAGCCCGCCGAAAAAGGGGCGGGGCCTATCTCCTCAGCACACAGCGCCATTTTCCCTCACAGAAAGACTGGAGGGAAGGCTCCCAGGCTCTCCCCTGCACTGCACTACAGAAACAGGGTTAAAACAGAGAGGGGGGGCACTAATTTGGCGTTAGAAATATATAAAAGATGCTATAAGGGAAAACACTTATATAAGGTTGTCCCTATATAATTATAGCGTTTTTGGTGTGTGCTGGCAAACTCTCCCTCTGTCTCTCCAAAGGGCTAGTGGGTCCTGTCCTCTATCAGAGCATTCCCTGTGTGTGTGCTGTGTGTCGGTACGTGTGTGTCGACATGTATGAGGACGATGTTGGTGAGGAGGCGGAGCAATTGCCTGTAATGGTGATGTCACTCTCTAGGGAGTCGACACCGGAATGGATGGCTTATTTAGGGAATTACGTGATAATGTCAACACGCTGCAAGGTCGGTTGACGACATGAGACGGCCGACAAACAATTAGTACCGGTCCAGACGTCTCAGAAACACCGTCAGGGGTTTTAAAACGCCCGTTTACTTTAGTCGGTCGACACAGACACAGACACGGACACTGAATCCAGTGTCGACGGTGAATAAACAAACGTATTCCTTATTAGGGCCACACGTTAAGGGCAATGAAGGAGGTGTTACATATTTCTGATACTACAAGTACCACAAAAGAGGGTATTATGTGGGATGTGAAAAAACTACCGTAGTTTTTCCTGAATCAGATAAATTAAATGAAGTGTGTGATGATGCGTGGGTTCCCCCCGATAGAAAATTATGGGCGGTATACCCTTTCCCGCCAGAAGTTAGGGCGCGTTGGGAAACACCCCTTAGGGTGGATAAGGCGCTCACACGCTTATCAAAACAAGTGGCGGTACCGTCTATAGATAGGGCCGTCCTCAAGGAGCCAGCTGACAGGAGGCTGGAAAATATCATAAAAAGTATATACACACATACTGGTGTTATACTGCGACCAGCGATCGCCTCAGCCTGGATGTGCAGAGCTGGGGTGGCTTGGTCGGATTCCCTGACTAAAAATATTGATACCCTTGACAGGGACAGTATTTTATTGACTATAGAGCATTTAAAGGATGCATTTTCTATATATGCGAGATGCACAGAGGGATATTTGCACTCTGGCATCAAGAGTAAGTGCGATGTCCATATCTGCCAGAAGATGTTTATGGACACGACAGTGGTCAGGTGATGCAGATTCCAAACGGCACAAAGGTGTATTGCCGTATAAAGGAAGAGGAGTTATTTGGGGTCGGTCCATCGGACCTGGTGGCCACGGCAACTGCTGGAAAATCCACCGTTTTTACCCTAAGTCACATCTCTGCAGAAAAAGACACCGTCTTTTCAGCCTCAGTCCTTTCGTCCCTATAAGAGTCATATCTGCCCAGGGATAGAGGAAAGGGAAGAAGACTGCAGCAGGCAGCCCATTCCCAGGAACAGAAGCGTTCCACCGCTTCTGCCAAGCTCTCAGCATGACGCTGGGACCGTACAGGACCCCTGGATCCTACATGTAGTATCCCAGGGGTACAGATTGGAATGTCGAGACGTTTCCCCTTCGCAGGCTCCTGAAGTCTGGTTTACCAAGGTCTCCCTCCGACAAGGAGGCAGTATGGGAAACAATTCACAAGCTGTATTCCCAGCAGGTGATAATCAAATTACCCCTCCTACAACAAGAAAAGGGGTATTATTCCACATTATATTGTGGTACTGAAGCCAGAAGGCTAGGTGAGACCTATTCTAAATCTAAAAAAATTTGAACACTTACAAAGGTTCAAATCAAGATGGAGTCACTCAGAGCAGTGATAACGAACCAGGAAGAAGGGGACTATATAGTGTCCCGAGACATCAGGGATGCTTACCTCCATGTCCAAAATTTGCCCTTCTCACTAAGGGTACCTCAGGTTCGTGGTACAGAACTGTCACTATCAGTTTCAGACGCTGCCGTTTGGATTGTCCACGGCACCCCGGGTCTTTACCAAGGTAATGGCCGAAATGATGATTCTTCTTCGAAGAAAAGGCGTCTTAATTATCCCTTACTTGGACGATCTCCTGATAAGGGCAAAGTCCAGGGAACAGTTGGAGGTCGGAGTAGCACTATCTCGGATACTGCTACAACAGCACGGGTGGATTCTAAATATTCCAAAATCGCAGCTGATCCCGACGACAAGTCTGCTGTGCCTAGGGATGATTCTGGACACAGTCCAGAAAAAGGTGTTTCTCCCGGAAGAGAAAGCCAGGGAGTTATCCGAGCTAGTCAGGAACCTCCTAAAATCAGTGCATCATTGCACAAGGGTCCTGGTAAAGATGGTGACTTCCTACGAAGCAATTCCATTCGGCAGATTTCACGCAAGAATTTTTCAGTGGGATCTGCTGGACAAATGGTCCGGATCGCATCTTCAGATGCATCAGCGGATAACCCTATATCCAAGGACAAGGGTGTCTCTCCTGTGGTGGTTATAGAGTGCTCATCTTCTAGAGGGCAGCAGATTCGGCATTCAGGATTGGATGCTGGTAACCACGGAGCCCAGCCTGAGAGGCTGGGGAGCAGTCACACAAGGAAAAAATTTCCAGGGAGTGTGATCAAGTCTGGAGACTTTTCTCCACATAAATATACTGGAGCTAAGGGTAAATTTATAATACTCTAAGCTTAGCAAGACCTCTGCTTCAAGGTCAGCCGGTATTGATCCAGTGGGAAAAACATCACGGCAGTCGCCCACGTAAATAGACAGGGCGGCACAAGAAGCAGGAGGGCAATGGCAAAAACTGCAAGGACTTTTCGCTGGGCGGAAAATCATGTGATAGCACTGTCAGCAGTGTTTCATTCCGGGAATGGAAACTGGGAAGCAGACTTCCTCAGCAGGCACGACCTCCACCCGGCAGAATGGAAACTTCATCGGGAAGTTTTCCACATGATTGTAAACCGTTGGGAAATACCAAAGGTGGACATGATGGCGTCCCGTCTGAACAAAAAACGGGACAGGTATTGCGCCAGGTTAAGAGACCCTCAGGCAATAGCTGTGGACGTTCTGGTAACACCATGGATGTACCAGTCGGTGTATGTGTTCCATCCTCTGCTTCTCATACCTAAGGTACTGAGACTTATAAGACGTAGAGGAGTAAGAACTATACTCATGGCTCCGGATTGTCAGACTTGGTTTTGTCTGTGTCCCCGGAGGGGGCGCTAGTGGGTCAGTGGAGGTGGATGGGAGAAAACGAGGAGGCTGGATTATGTTTCTGCGCATGAGCGCAATGATCTTTATTAAACAGATGATTCACAAAACGGCAGCAGAAAATAACAGTAGGAAATGCAAATGTCAATTGTACAGCGTGGCAGCTGAAAGTCTATGGTAACAGAATGAATGGTGACTGATGAAATAATAACCGGTAGTGATGATAACAGATGAGTGATAATTTGGCAGAGAATATTCTGGTATGGGAACCAGAGCAGGTTAAAACATGGAACCAGCAGAGATGGTGTTGTATAGCAAACCTGGTAGCAGAGGCAGGAGTCTGACTCACAGTGCAGGTGATGAGGCACTGGCAGCAAGCAAGCTGTATCACAGGTGGAGAGATGGAACACACCTGGAGTCAGTCTCTACTGCTAGGCTGAAGCACACAGAGATGGTGATGAGTGTGAAGCCTGTAGATGGAAGCAGGTATTGCTGGGGCTTGAAGTTCCACGGAGCTGTGAAAAGTAACCAGGAGTACAAAGTCTCAGGTAGAAAGCCAGGAACACGGAACAGCAGGTAGGTATCCAGGTACACGGAGGAAACAGGAACCAGATCCTTACACATGAGTCGCAGGAGTGACACAAAGTTCAGGATGCCTGCAGACTGATCCTGCAGCTTCATATATACCCCTTGTTAAACAGTCATTGGTGGAGTGAGGAAAAGTGGGTGCGGCCAAGCACCGGATTGGCCGCCGTATGCTGACTGCTGGAGGCTGTCATGGCGGCGCCCATGCCGCGGCCTAGCGGGAACGCGGCGTGCTACACGCCCGCTATCACAGGAGCGCTCCCAGGCCCAGGATGGCGTCTGATGGCAGAGACGCGGATGACAGATGAACGCAGGGACCCAGGACGGAGTCCGCAGCGGCGGACAGATGTCAGCTTGGTGAGTCGATTCCTGACAGTACCCCCCCTTTAAGGGTGGGCACCGAACACCCACGTGGCTTGGAAGGATGAGTGTTATGGAAGACACGGACCAACCTTGGAGCATGGACATCCAACGAATTCACCCAACTTCTCTCCTCTGGGCCATAACCGGACCAATCGACAAGGTATTGAAGACGTCCATACCGGCAACGGGAATCCAGAATCTTGCCAATCTCGAACTCCACGCCCCGCTGAGTTCGAACTTTGGGGCCAACTGGAAGAGCTCTTTGGAAATGATTCAGGACTAAAGGTCTGAGGAGAGAAACATGAAAAGCATTAGGTATTCGCAGAGAAGGTGGTAACTTCAGCTTGTAGGCCACAGGGTTGATGACTCTTTCGACAGGGAAGGGGCCAATGAAACGTGGTGCAAATTTCATAGACGGGACCCTAAGACGGAGGTTCCGGGTAGACAGCCAAACCTTGTCCCCAG
The DNA here is from genome assembly GCF_028390025.1 of Pseudophryne corroboree. Lineage (NCBI taxonomy): Eukaryota > Metazoa > Chordata > Amphibia > Anura > Myobatrachidae > Pseudophryne > Pseudophryne corroboree. Next base: position 1,054,217,476 of record NC_086445.1, read on the forward strand.
GTTTCAGGCTAGGAACTGCGCGTCTTTTGCGATCAGCAAAGTATTTATACCGGCTGGAGGCCTTTTTGAGAGAAATGTGAATCTTCCTCCAGATTGAAGAAAACTGACTCAGGGCAGTAGTGGCAGCAGGAACATCCATGTGAGGGAGTTCTTGGAAGTCTGGAACACGAGGATGTTGCCCATATACTGCAAAGAATGGAGTTGTCTCAGTAGCAGTGTGGTAGCGGAAGTTGTGGGCAAACTCGGCCCATGGGAGCAGATCAAACCAGTCATCCTGAGAAGATGAAACATACAATCTTAAAAATGTCTCTAGTTCTTGATTTACCCTCTCTGTCTGCCCATTCGTCTGAGGGTGGTAAGATGACGAGAACTTCAGTTTAACCTGCATGGCAGAACAGAGAGCCCTCCAAAACCTCGCTACAAACTGTACACCTCGGTCGGATATTATTTCTGAGGGTAGACCATGTAAGCGGAAAATCTCCCGTAGGAAGATTTGGGCGAGTTTTGGGGCAGAAGGGAGACCCTGGAGAGGAACAAAATGGTCCATCTTGGTAAATCTATCCACTACAACCCAGATGGTATTGTATCCTTGAGAAGGAGGAAGGTCGGAGATAAAGTCCATGGACAGGTGTGACCAAGGGCGACTAGGAATAGACAATGGTTGTAACTGACCTGCTGGAGACTGACGAGGAGTCTTGTGCTGCACACACTTAGGACAGGATGCTAGAGATGAGCGGGTTCGGTTTCTCTGAATCCGAACCCGCACGAACTTCATGTTTTTTTTCACGGGTCCGAGCGACTCGGATCTTCTCGCCTTGCTCGGTTAACCCGAGCGCGCCCGAACGTCATCATGACGCTGTCGGATTCTCGCGAGGCTCGGATTCTATCGCGAGACTCGGATTCTATATAAGGAGCCGCGCGTCGCCGCCATTTTCACACGTGCATTGAGATTGATAGGGAGAGGACGTGGCTGGCGTCCTCTCCGTTTAGAATAGATTAGAGAGACACTTGATTTACTAATTTTGGGGAGCATTAGGAGTACTCAGTACAGTGCAGAGTTTTGCTGATAGTGACCACCAGTTTTATTTATAATCCGTTCTCTGCCTGAAAAAAGCGATACACAGCACACAGTGACTCAGTCACATACCATATCTGTGTGCACTGCTCAGGCTCAGGCCAGTGTGCTGCATCATCTATTATCTATATATAATATTATATATCTGTCTGACTGCTCAGCTCACACAGCTTATAATTGTGGGGGAGACTGGGGAGCACTACTGCAGTGCCAGTTATAGGTTATAGCAGGAGCCAGGAGTACATAATATATTATATAGTGAGTGACCACCAGACACACAGTGCAGTTTATTTAATATATCCGTTCTCTGCCTGAAAAAAGCGATACACACAGTGACTCAGTCAGTCACATACCATATCTGTGTGCACTGCTCAGGCTCAGGCCAGTGTGCTGCATCATCTATTATCTATATATAATATTATATATATCTGATTATCTGTCTGACTGCTCAGCTCACACAGCTTATAATTGTGGGGGAGACTGGGGAGCACTACTGCAGTGCCAGTTATAGGTTATAGCAGGAGCCAGGAGTACATAATATATTATATAGTGAGTGACCACCAGACACACAGTGCAGTTTATTTAATATATCCGTTCTCTGCCTGAAAAAAGCGATACACACAGTGACTCAGTCAGTCACATACCATATCTGTGTGCACTGCTCAGGCTCAGGCCAGTGTGCTGCATCATCTATATATATATATTATATATCTGTCTGACTGCTCAGCTCACACAGCTTATAATTGTGGGGGAGACTGGGGAGCACTACTGCAGTGCCAGTTATAGGTTATAGCAGGAGCCAGGAGTACATAATATTATATTAAAACAGTGCACACTTTTGCTGCAGGAGTGCCACTGCCAGTGTGACTAGTGACCAGTGACCTGACCACCAGTATATATAATATTAGTAGTATACTATCTCTTTATCAACCAGTCTATATTAGCAGCAGACACAGTACAGTGCGGTAGTTCACGGCTGTGGCTACCTCTGTGTCGGCACTCGGCAGCCCGTCCATAATTGTATATACCACCTAACCGTGGTTTTTTTTTCTTTCTTTATACATACATACTAGTTACGAGTATACTATCTCTTTATCAACCAGTCTATATATTAGCAGCAGACACAGTACAGTGCGGTAGTTCACGGCTGTGGCTACCTCTGTGTCGGCACTCGGCAGCCCGTCCATAATTGTATATACCACCTAACCGTGGTTTTTTTTTCTTTCTTTATACATACATACTAGTTACGAGTATACTATCTCTTTATCAACCAGTCTATATATTAGCAGCAGACACAGTACAGTGCGGTAGTTCACGGCTGTGGCTACCTCTGTGTCGGCACTCGGCAGCCCGTCCATAATTGTATATACCACCTAACCGTGGTTTTTTTTTCTTTCTTTATACATACATACTAGTTACGAGTATACTATCTCTTTATCAACCAGTCTATATATTAGCAGCAGACACAGTACAGTGCGGTAGTTCACGGCTGTGGCTACCTCTGTGTCGGCACTCGGCAGCCCGTCCATAATTGTATATACCACCTAACCGTGGTTTTTTTTTCTTTCTTTATACATACATACTAGTTACGAGTATACTATCTCTTTATCAACCAGTCTATATATTAGCAGCAGACACAGTACAGTGCGGTAGTTCACGGCTGTGGCTACCTCTGTGTCGGCACTCGGCAGCCCGTCCATAATTGTATATACCACCTAACCGTGGTTTTTTTTTCTTTCTTTATACATACATACTAGTTACGAGTATACTATCTCTTTATCAACCAGTCTATATATTAGCAGCAGACACAGTACAGTGCGGTAGTTCACGGCTGTGGCTACCTCTGTGTCGGCACTCGGCAGCCCGTCCATAATTGTATATACCACCTAACCGTGGTTTTTTTTTCTTTCTTTATACATACATACTAGTTACGAGTATACTATCTCTTTATCAACCAGTCTATATATTAGCAGCAGACACAGTACAGTGCGGTAGTTCACGGCTGTGGCTACCTCTGTGTCGGCACTCGGCAGCCCGTCCATAATTGTATATACCACCTAACCGTGGTTTTTTTTTCTTTCTTTATACATACATACTAGTTACGAGTATACTATCTCTTTATCAACCAGTCTATATATTAGCAGCAGACACAGTACAGTGCGGTAGTTCACGGCTGTGGCTACCTCTGTGTCGGCACTCGGCAGCCCGTCCATAATTGTATATACCACCTAACCGTGGTTTTTTTTTCTTTCTTTATACATACATACTAGTTACGAGTATACTATCTCTTTATCAACCAGTCTATATATTAGCAGCAGACACAGCACAGTGCGGTAGTTCACGGCTGTGGCTACCTCTGTGTCGGCACTCGGCAGCCCGTCCATAATTGTATATACCACCTAACCGTGGTTTTTTTTTTTTTCTTTATACATACATACTAGTTACGAGTATACTATCTCTTTATCAACCAGTCTATATATTAGCAGCAGACACAGTACAGTGCGGTAGTTCACGGCTGTGGCTACCTCTGTGTCGGCACTCGGCAGCCCGTCCATAATTGTATATACCACCTAACCGTGGTTTTTTTTTCTTTCTTTATACATACATACTAGTTACGAGTATACTATCTCTTTATCAACCAGTCTATATATTAGCAGCAGACACAGTACAGTGCGGTAGTTCACGGCTGTGGCTACCTCTGTGTCGGCACTCGGCAGCCCGTCCATAATTGTATATACCACCTAACCGTGGTTTTTTTTTCTTTCTTTATACATACATACTAGTTACGAGTATACTATCTCTTTATCAACCAGTCTATATATTAGCAGCAGACACAGTACAGTGCGGTAGTTCACGGCTGTGGCTACCTCTGTGTCGGCACTCGGCAGCCCGTCCATAATTGTATATACCACCTAACCGTGGTTTTTTTTTCTTTCTTTATACATACATACTAGTTACGAGTATACTATCTCTTTATCAACCAGTCTATATATTAGCAGCAGACACAGTACAGTGCGGTAGTTCACGGCTGTGGCTACCTCTGTGTCGGCACTCGGCAGCCCGTCCATAATTGTATATACCACCTAACCGTGGTTTTTTTTTCTTTCTTTATACATACATACTAGTTACGAGTATACTATCTCTTTATCAACCAGTCTATATATTAGCAGCAGACACAGTACAGTGCGGTAGTTCACGGCTGTGGCTACCTCTGTGTCGGCACTCGGCAGCCCGTCCATAATTGTATATACCACCTAACCGTGGTTTTTTTTTCTTTCTTTATACATACATACTAGTTACGAGTATACTATCTCTTTATCAACCAGTCTATATATTAGCAGCAGACACAGTACAGTGCGGTAGTTCACGGCTGTGGCTACCTCTGTGTCGGCACTCGGCAGCCCGTCCATAATTGTATATACCACCTAACCGTGGTTTTTTTTTCTTTCTTTATACATACATACTAGTTACGAGTATACTATCTCTTTATCAACCAGTCTATATATTAGCAGCAGACACAGTACAGTGCGGTAGTTCACGGCTGTGGCTACCTCTGTGTCGGCACTCGGCAGCCCGTCCATAATTGTATATACCACCTAACCGTGGTTTTTTTTTCTTTCTTTATACATACATACTAGTTACGAGTATACTATCTCTTTATCAACCAGTCTATATATTAGCAGCAGACACAGTACAGTGCGGTAGTTCACGGCTGTGGCTACCTCTGTGTCGGCACTCGGCAGCCCGTCCATAATTGTATATACCACCTAACCGTGGTTTTTTTTTCTTTCTTTATACATACATACTAGTTACGAGTATACTATCTCTTTATCAACCAGTCTATATATTAGCAGCAGACACAGTACAGTGCGGTAGTTCACGGCTGTGGCTACCTCTGTGTCGGCACTCGGCAGCCCGTCCATAATTGTATACTAGTATCCAATCCATCCATCTCCATTGTTTACCTGAGGTGCCTTTTAGTTGTGCCTATTAAAATATGGAGAACAAAAATGTTGAGGTTCCAAAATTAGGGAAAGATCAAGATCCACTTCCACCTCGTGCTGAAGCTGCTGCCACTAGTCATGGCCGAGACGATGAAATGCCAGCAACGTCGTGTGCCAAGGCCGATGCCCAATGGCATAGTACAGAGCATGTCAAAACCAAAACACCAAATATCAGTAAAAAAAGGACTCCAAAACCTAAAATAAAATTGTCGGAGGAGAAGCGTAAACTTGCCAATATGCCATTTACCACACGGAGTGGCAAGGAACGGCTGAGGCCCTGGCCTATGTTCATGGCTAGTGGTTCAGCTTCACATGAGGATGGAAGCACTCAGCCTCTCGCTAGAAAACTGAAAAGACTCAAGCTGGCAAAAGCACCGCAAAGAACTGTGCGTTCTTTGAAATCCCAAATCCACAAGGAGAGTTTAATTGTGTCGGTTGCGATGCCTGACCTTCCCAACACTGGACGTGAAGAGCATGCGCCTTCCACCATTTGCACGCCCCCTGCAAGTGCTGGAAGGAGCACCTGCAGTCCAGTTCCTGATAGTCAGATTGAAGATGTCAGTGTTGAAGTACACCAGGATGAGGAGGATATGGGTGTTGCTGGCGCTGGGGAGGAAATTGACCAGGAGGATTCTGATGGTGAGGTGGTTTGTTTAAGTCAGGCACCCGGGGAGACACCTGTTGTCCGTGGGAGGAATATGGCCGTTGACATGCCAGGTGAAAATACCAAAAAAATCAGCTCTTCGGTGTGGAGGTATTTCACCAGAAATGCGGACAACAGGTGTCAAGCCGTGTGTTCCCTTTGTCAAGCTGTAATAAGTAGGGGTAAGGACGTTAACCACCTCGGAACATCCTCCCTTATACGTCACCTGCAGCGCATTCATAATAAGTCAGTGACAAGTTCAAAAACTTTGGGTGACAGCGGAAGCAGTCCACTGACCAGTAAATCCCTTCCTCTTGTAACCAAGCTCACGCAAACCACCCCACCAACTCCCTCAGTGTCAATTTCCTCCTTCCCCAGGAATGCCAATAGTCCTGCAGGCCATGTCACTGGCAATTCTGACGAGTCCTCTCCTGCCTGGGATTCCTCCGATGCATCCTTGCGTGTAACGCCTACTGCTGCTGGCGCTGCTGTTGTTGCCGCTGGGAGTCGATGGTCATCCCAGAGGGGAAGTCATAAGCCCACTTGTACTACTTCCAGTAAGCAATTGACTGTTCAACAGTCCTTTGCGAGGAAGATGAAATATCACAGCAGTCATCCTACTGCAAAGCGGATAACTGAGGCCTTGGCATCCTGGGTGGTGAGAAACGTGGTTCCGGTATCCATCATTACTGCAGAGCCAACTAGAGACTTGTTGGAGGTACTGTGTCCCCGGTACCAAATACCATCTAGGTTCCATTTCTCTAGGCAGGCGATACCGAAAATGTACACAGACCTCAGAAAAAGAGTCACCAGTGTCCTAAAAAATGCAGCTGTACCCAATGTCCACTTAACCACGGACATGTGGACAAGTGGAGCAGGGCAGGGTCAGGACTATATGACTGTGACAGCCCACTGGGTAGATGTATGGACTCCCGCCGCAAGAACAGCAGCGGCGGCACCAGTAGCAGCATCTCGCAAACGCCAACTCTTTCCTAGGCAGGCTACGCTTTGTATCACCGGTTTCCAGAATACGCACACAGCTGAAAACCTCTTACGGCAACTGAGGAAGATCATCGCGGAATGGCTTACCCCAATTGGACTCTCCTGTGGATTTGTGGCATCGGACAACGCCAGCAATATTGTGTGTGCATTAAATATGGGCAAATTCCAGCACGTCCCATGTTTTGCACATACCTTGAATTTGGTGGTGCAGAATTTTTTAAAAAACGACAGGGGCGTGCAAGAGATGCTGTCGGTGGCCAGAAGAATTGCGGGACACTTTCGGCGTACAGGCACCACGTACAGAAGACTGGAGCACCACCAAAAACTACTGAACCTGCCCTGCCATCATCTGAAGCAAGAAGTGGTAACGAGGTGGAATTCAACCCTCTATATGCTTCAGAGGTTGGAGGAGCAGCAAAAGGCCATTCAAGCCTATACCATTGAGCACGATATAGTAGGTGGAATGCACCTGTCTCAAGTGCAGTGGAGAATGATTTCAACGTTGTGCAAGGTTCTGATGCCCTTTGAACTTGCCACACGTGAAGTCAGTTCAGACACTGCCAGCCTGAGTCAGGTCATTCCCCTCATCAGGCTTTTGCAGAAGAAGCTGGAGGCATTGAAGAAGGAGCTAAAAGGGAGCGATTCCGCTAGGCATGTGGGACTTGTGGATGCAGCCCTTAATTCGCTTAACAAGGATTCACGGGTGGTCAATCTGTTGAAATCAGAGCACTACATTTTGGCCACCGTGCTCGATCCTAGATTTAAAGCCTACCTTGGATCTCTCTTTCCGGCAGACACAGGTCTGCTGGGGTTGAAAGACCTGCTGGTGACAAAATTGTCAAGTCAAGCGGAACGCGACCTGTCAACATCTCCTCCTTCACATTCTCCCGCAACTGGGGGTGCGAGGAAAAGGCTCAGAATTCCGAGCCCACCCGCTGGCGGTGATGCAGGGCAGTCTGGAGCGACTGCTGATGCTGACATCTGGTCCGGACTGAAGGACCTGACAACGATTACGGACATGTCGTCTACTGTCACTGCATATGATTCTCTCAACATTGATAGAATGGTGGAGGATTATATGAGTGACCGCATCCAAGTAGGCACGTCACACAGTCCGTACTTATACTGGCAGGAAAAAGAGGCAATTTGGAGGCCCTTGCACAAACTGGCTTTATTCTACCTAAGTTGCCCTCCCACAAGTGTGTACTCCGAAAGAGTGTTTAGTGCCGCCGCTCACCTTGTCAGCAATCGGCGTACGAGGTTACATCCAGAAAATGTGGAGAAGATGATGTTCATTAAAATGAATTATAATCAATTCCTCCGCGGAGACATTGACCAGCAGCAATTGCCTCCACAAAGTACACAGGGAGCTGAGATGGTGGATTCCAGTGGGGACGAATTGATAATCTGTGAGGAGGGGGATGTACACGGTGATATATCGGAGGGTGAAGATGAGGTGGACATCTTGCCTCTGTAGAGCCAGTTTGTGCAAGGAGAGATTAATTGCTTCTTTTTTGGGGGGGGTCCAAACCAACCCGTCATATCAGTCACAGTCGTGTGGCAGACCCTGTCACTGAAATGATGGGTTGGTTAAAGTGTGCATGTCCTGTTTTGTTTATACAACATAAGGGTGGGTGGGAGGGCCCAAGGACAATTCCATCTTGCACCTCTTTTTTCTTTTCTTTTTCTTTGCATCATGTGCTGATTGGGGAGGGTTTTTTGGAAGGGACATCCTGCGTGACACTGCAGTGCCACTCCTAGATGGGCCCGGTGTTTGTGTCGGCCACTAGGGTCGCTAATCTTACTCACACAGTCAGCTACCTCATTGCGCCTCTTTTTTTCTTTGCGTCATGTGCTGTTTGGGGAGGGTTTTTTGGAAGGGACATCCTGCGTGACACTGCAGTGCCACTCCTAGATGGGCCCGGTGTTTGTGTCGGCCACTAGGGTCGCTAATCTTACTCACACAGCTACCTCATTGCGCCTCTTTTTTTCTTTGCGTCATGTGCTGTTTGGGGAGGGTTTTTTGGAAGGGACATCCTGCGTGACACTGCAGTGCCACTCCTAGATGGGCCCGGTGTTTGTGTCGGCCACTAGGGTCGCTAATCTTACTCACACAGCTACCTCATTGCGCCTCTTTTTTTCTTTGCGTCATGTGCTGTTTGGGGAGGGTTTTTTGGAAGGGACATCCTGCGTGACACTGCAGTGCCACTCCTAGATGGGCCCGGTGTTTGTGTCGGCCACTAGGGTCGCTAATCTTACTCACACAGCTACCTCATTGCGCCTCTTTTTTTCTTTGCGTCATGTGCTGTTTGGGGAGGGTTTTTTGGAAGGGACATCCTGCGTGACACTGCAGTGCCACTCCTAGATGGGCCCGGTGTTTGTGTCGGCCACTAGGGTCGCTAATCTTACTCACACAGCTACCTCATTGCGCCTCTTTTTTTCTTTGCGTCATGTGCTGTTTGGGGAGGGTTTTTTGGAAGGGACATCCTGCGTGACACTGCAGTGCCACTCCTAGATGGGCCCGGTGTTTGTGTCGGCCACTAGGGTCGCTAATCTTACTCACACAGCTACCTCATTGCGCCTCTTTTTTTCTTTGCGTCATGTGCTGTTTGGGGAGGGTTTTTTGGAAGGGACATCCTGCGTGACACTGCAGTGCCACTCCTAGATGGGCCCGGTGTTTGTGTCGGCCACTAGGGTCGCTAATCTTACTCACACAGCTACCTCATTGCGCCTCTTTTTTTCTTTGCGTCATGTGCTGTTTGGGGAGGGTTTTTTGGAAGGGACATCCTGCGTGACACTGCAGTGCCACTCCTAGATGGGCCCGGTGTTTGTGTCGGCCACTAGGGTCGCTAATCTTACTCACACAGCTACCTCATTGCGCCTCTTTTTTTCTTTGCGTCATGTGCTGTTTGGGGAGGGTTTTTTGGAAGGGACATCCTGCGTGACACTGCAGTGCCACTCCTAGATGGGCCCGGTGTTTGTGTCGGCCACTAGGGTCGCTTATCTTACTCACACAGCGACCTCGGTGCAAATTTTAGGACTAAAAATAATATTGTGAGGTGTGAGGTATTCAGAATAGACTGAAAATGAGTGTAAATTATGGTTTTTGAGGTTAATAATACTTTGGGATCAAAATGACCCCCAAATTCTATGATTTAAGCTGTTTTTTAGTGTTTTTTGAAAAAAACACCCGAATCCAAAACACACCCGAATCCGACAAAAAAAATTCGGTGAGGTTTTGCCAAAACGCGTTCGAACCCAAAACACGGCCGCGGAACCGAACCCAAAACCAAAACACAAAACCCGAAAAATTTCAGGCGCTCATCTCTACAGGATGCTACGAAATCCTTGATGTCAGCTTTCATCTTTGGCCACCAGTATGTCTCAGAGAGGAACTTGAAGGTTTTCAGGACACCGGGATGACCAGTGAACTTGGATTGATGGGCCCAAGACAGCAACTTGGGACGGAGTTCTAGGGAAACAAAAGTCTTACCAGGAGGAGGAGCTGGGGAGACTTGAGATGCAGCAAATACCACTGGACTCAGGATGGAATGTGGAACTGAGTCAGGCGTTTCCTCTTCGGATTCCATAGATCGGGATAAGGCGTCAGCTTTAACATTCTGCGAACCTGGGCGGAAATGAAGCTTAAAGTTAAAACGTGAGAAAAACATAGCCCACCTGGACTGGCGAGGATTAAGGCACTGGGCTGCCTTTAAATATAGCAGATTTTTATGATCCGTGTAGATGTTGAACGGATGTTTGGCCCCTTCCAGGAGATACCTCCATTCCTCGAGGGCCAGCTTAATCGCCAGTAGTTCTTGATCTCCAATGGAGTAGTTAGCTTCTGCAGGGAGGAATTTACGAGAATAAAATCCACAGGGGTGGATTTTCCCATCGGTTCCCTTCTGGGAGAGAACAGCTCCAACTCCAACTGTAGAGGCATCCACCTCCAACTCGAACGGTCTGTTTACATCTGGCTGGGACAGAACTGGAGCAGACATAAAGGCCAGCTTGATCTTCTGGAAGGCCGCTAAAGCCTCTTCTGACCAGTTGGAATGGTCTGCCCCTTTCCGAGTTAAGTTGGTAATAGGAGCGATGATAGTGGAGAATCCCCGAATAAATTTCCTATAGTAGTTGGCAAATCCCAGGAACCGCTGAATAGACTTGAGAGAATTTGGAATGGACCAATTGGCAATGGCTTCCAACTTTGTCGGGTCCATCTGGAGATCCGATCCGGAAATTATATAACCCAGGAAGGGTATAGAGGAAACTTCAAAGGTACACTTGGATAGTTTACCGTAGAGCCGGTTCTCACGAAGACGTCGGAGGACTTCACGGACTTGTAGACGATGAGAGGGAAGATCTTGGGAGAAGATGAGGATATCATCCAGATAAACAACGAGGTATTTATACAGAACGTCACGGAAGATTTCGTTCACAAAGTGTTGGAACACTGCTGGGGCATTACTCAACCCGAATGGCATTACCAGGTACTCGTAATGACCATCTCGAGTGTTAAAAGCTGTCTTCCATTCGTCACCACTCCGGATTCTGATGAGGTTGTAGGCACCGCGGAGATCTAGCTTGGTGAAGATGCGGGCTCCTTTAACTCTGTCAAATAATTCGGTAATGAGTGGTAATGGATAACTATTTTTAATGGTAATGTCATTGAGACCCCGGTAGTCAATGCATGGACGCAGTCCTCCATCCTTCTTTTTAACAAAGAAGAAGCCTGCACCAACGGGTGATGATGAAGGACGGATGAATCCCTTCTGTAAATTTTCCCGGATGTAGTCGCTCATCGCTTCAGTTTCAGGAACAGATAACGGGTAGGTACGCCCCCTAGGTGGCTTCTTGCCAGGAAGGAGATCGATGGGACAATCCCATTCTCTATGGGGCGGCAGGACATCCGCGGCCTTTTCACTGAAGACATCAGAGAAATCTTGATAAGCCGCAGGAAGACTTGACTGGGTTTTTACTTCAGTAGACTTGATTGGACAAACTTGGGCTAAACAGGACTGATGGCAATGTGAACCCCATGAAGTAAGTTGTAACGTTGACCAGTCAAACTGTGGATTGTGTAGCTGGAGCCAGGGCATGCCCAAAACGATCTCCTGGGTGGCTTGAGGAATGACTAAGAACTTTATTAATTCTGAGTGTAGGAACCCAACTCCCAAAACCACTGGTGCAGTTTGGTGAGAAATATTCCCCTTGGAGATTCGGCTACCATCCACGGCGGTAATGTAGACTGGGTAAGAAAGTTCACATACAGGCAAGCAAAATTTATTTACCGCAGCTTGGGTGATGAAATTTCCTGCGGCTCCACAGTCCACTAATGCTGATGCAGACTGAAGCCCAACTGAAGTCTCTAAAGTCACAGGAAGGATAAGGTCTTGATTAGAAGGAGCTTGTCTAGAAGATCCCAACTTGACTCCTCCTTTACAAGTCAGGATCTGGCGTTTCCCGAACGCACTGTGCAGGAATTAATCTGGTGACCTGCAGCCGCACAATAAAGACAAAGTCTCTCACGAAGTCTTCTTGACCGCTCCTCAGGAGTTAGGCGGGACCTATTTATTTGCATAGGCTCATCAGAAGGTGGAGACTGGAACTGTACGGAAGGTATCATCCTTGATCTGCGTGGCTCACTCCGAGCACGTTCATTGTTGCGTTCGCGGATGCGAGAGTCCAACTTGATGCACAGGGAAATTAAATCAGACAATTGTACAGGAAGATCGCGGGTTGCCAGTTCGTCCTTGATCCGATCAGAGAGTCCATGCCAGAAAGCTGCTACCAGGGCTTGATTGTTCCACTGAATCTCTGCGGCCAACGTCTGGAACTGGATGACATATTGTCCCATACTACGGGTACCTTGACGAAGTTGGATTAGGTCTGCAGAAGCTGATGTTGCACGACCAGGCTCGTCAAAGATCCGTCTGAAGGTTGACACGAATTCTGTATAGTTGTTAATCAGAGGGTCGGCACGTTCCCACAGAGGAGACACCCAACTCAAAGCAGATCCAGAAAGTAGAGAGATGATGTAGGCAACCTTGGATCTTGACGTGGGGAAATTATGTGACAACAATTCAAACTGGATTTCACATTGGTTGAGAAACCCGCGACATAACTTTGGGCTGCCATCATACTTGCTTGGCACGGGCAGGTGCAGACGTGACACTGGAGCTGATGCAGCCGGCATAGAGGAACTCACAGTACTGGCAGGTGCTGGAGTAACAGGAACTGTAGGAGTGTGTACACTAGGCAGGGATTGCTGTAGTGTATCTATCCGGGAGGACATCCCTTGCAGGAACTGGAACATCTGCTGCTGCGCAGCCTCTTGACCATCCAGACGGGAGACCAGATTTTGCAAGGCCTCTGACCCCACACTCCGTCCACCATCCGAGTCCATCGATCCTGAACTTACTGTCAGACTTGGTTTTGTCTGTGTCCCCGGAGGGGGCGCTAGTGGGTCAGTGGAGGTGGATGGGAGAAAACGAGGAGGCTGGATTATGTTTCTGCGCATGAGCGCAATGATATTTATTAAACAGATGGTTCACAAAACGGCAGCAGAAAATAACAGTAGGAAATGCAAATGTCAATTGTACAGCGTGGCAGCTGAAAGTCTATGGTAACAGAATGAATGGTGACTGATGAAATAATAACCGGTAGTGATGATAACAGATGAGTGATAATTTGGCAGAGAATATTCTGGTATGGGAACCAGAGCAGGTTAAAACATGGAACCAGCAGAGATGGTGTTGTATAGCAAACCTGGTAGCAGAGGCAGGAGTCTGACTCACAGTGCAGGTGATGAGGCACTGGCAGCAAGCAAGCTGTATCACAGGTGGAGAGATGGAACACACCTGGAGTCAGTCTCTACTGCTAGGCTGAAGCACACAGAGATGGTGATGAGTGTGAAGCCTGTAGATGGAAGCAGGTATTGCTGGGGCAACACGGAACAGCAGGTAGGTATCCAGGTACACGGAGGAAACAGGAACCAGATCCTTACACATGAGTCGCAGGAGTGACACAAAGTTCAGGATGCCTGCAGACTGATCCTGCAGCTTCATATATACCCCTTGTTAAACAGTCATTGGTGGAGTGAGGAAAAGTGGGTGCGGCCAAGCACCGGATTGGCCGCCGTATGCTGACTGCTGGAGGCTGTCATGGCGGCGCCCATGCCGCGGCCTAGCGGGAACGCGGCGTGCTACACGCCCGCTATCACAGGAGCGCTCCCAGGCCCAGGATGGCGTCTGATGGCAGAGACGCGGATGACAGATGAACGCAGGGACCCAGGACGGAGTCCGCAGCGGCGGACAGATGTCAGCTTGGTGAGTCGATTCCTGACACGGATTGGCCAAGAAGGACTTGGTACCCGGAACTTCAAGAGATGCTCACAGAGGACTTATGGCCTCTGCCGCTAAGAAGGGACTTGTTTCAGCAAGTACCATGTCTGTTCCAAGACTTACCGCAGCTGCGTTTGACGGCATGGCGGTGGAACGCCGGATCCTAAGGGAAAAAGGCATTCCGGAAGAGGTCATTCCTACCCTGGTCAAAGCCAGAAAGGAGGTGACCGCACAACATTATCACCACATGTGGCAAAAATATGTTGCGTGGTGTGAGGCCAGAAAAGCCCCACGAAGAAATTTCAACTCGGTCGATTCCTGCATTTCCTGCAAACAGGAGTGTCTATGGGCCTCAAATTGGGGTCCATTAAGGTTCAAATTTCGGCCCTGTCGATTTTCTTCCAGAAAGAAGTGGCTTCAGTTCCTGAAGTCCAGAAGTTTGTCAAGGGAGTATTGCATATACAACCCCCTTTTGTGCCTCCAGTGGCACTGTGGGATCTCAACGTAGTTCTGGGATTCCTCAAATCACATTGGTTTAAAACCAGTCAAATCTGTGGATTTGAAGCATCTCACATGAAAAGTGACCATGCTCTTGGCCCTGGCCTGGACCAGGCGAGTGTCAAATTGGTGGGTTTTTTCTCAAAAAAGCCCATATCTGGTTGTCCATTTGGACAGGGCAGAGCTGCGGACTCGTCCCCAGTTCTCTCCCTAAGGTGGTGTCAGTGTTTCACCTGAACCAGCTTATTTTGGTGCCTTGCGCCTACTAGGGACTTGGAGGACTCCAGGTTGCTAGATGTTGTCAGGGCCCTGTAAATATAGGTTCCAGGACGGCTGGAGTCAGGAAAACTGACTTGCTGTTATCCTGTATGCACCCAACAAACTGGGTGCTCTTGCTTCTAAGCAGACTATTGCTAGTTGGATGTGTAATACAATTCAGCTTGCACATTCTGTGGCAGGCCTGCCACAGCCAAAATATGTAAATGTCCATTCCACAAGGAAGGTGGGCTTATCTTGGGCGGCTGCCCGAGGGGTCTCGGCTTTACAACTTTGCCGAGCGGCTATTTAGTCAGGGGCAAACACGTTGGTAAAATCCTACAAATTTGATACCCTGGCTAAGGAGGACCTGGAGTTCTCTCATTCGGTGCTGCAGAGTCATCCGCACTCTCCCGCCCGTTTGGGAGCTTTGGTATTATCCCCATGGTCCTTTCAGGAACCCCAGCATCCACTAGGACGATAGAGAAAATAAGAATTTACTTACCGATAATTCTATTTCTCGGAGTCCGTAGTGGATGCTGGGCGCCCATCCCTAGTGCGGATTATCTGCAATACTTGTACATAGTTACAAAAATCGGGTTATTATTGTTGTGAGCCATCTTTTCAGAGGCTCCGCTGTTATCATACTGTTAACTGGGTTCAGATCACAGGTTGTACAGTGTGATTGGTGTGGCTGGTATGAGTCTTACCCGGGATTCAAAATCCTTCCTTATTGTGTACGCTCGTCCGGGCACAGTATCCTAACTGAGGCTTGGAGGAGGGTCATAGGGGGAGGAGCCAGTGCACACCACCTGATCCTAAAGCTTTACTTTTTGTGCCCTGTCTCCTGCGGAGCCGCTATTCCCATGGTCCTTTCAGGAACCCCAGCATCCACTACGGACTCCGAGAAATAGAATTATCGGTAAGTAAATTCTTATTTTATGCCACTGATGCTGTATATATTTTTTACTCGATAGCTTTACTATCTATTGATTACCTTCATACCAGCTTCCTGTTTGATGTATCTCCATGGCTACTATTGTCACATGATACTCTGATGCATGGTCCTCTTGTAATGATGTCATCATGTGCTGCCGCTGGGCAGGTGTTTGGTCCCGATCCCGCAGTTCGGCGTGTTTTCACCTGTACACTGTTCTCTATAAAGGTATGTTTCTCTGACGTCCTAAGTGGATGCTGGGGACTCCGTAAGGACCATGGGGATAGCGGCTCCGCAGGAGACAGGGCACAAAAGTAAAAGCTTTAGGATCAGGTGGTGTGCACTGGCTCCTCCCCCTATGACCCTCCTCCAAGCCTCAGTTAGGTTTTTGTGCCCGGCCGAGAAGGGTGCAATCTAGGTGGCTCTCCTAAAGAGCTGCTTAGAGTAAAAGTTTTGTTAGGTTTTTTATTTTCAGTGAGTCCTGCTGGCAACAGGATCACTGCAACGAGGGACTTAGGGGAGAAGAAGTGAACTCACCTGCGTGCAGGATGGATTGGCTTCTTAGGCTACTGGACACTAGCTCCAGAGGGACGATCACAGGTACAGCCTGGATGGGTCACCGGAGCCGCGCCGCCGACCCCCTTGCAGATGCCGAAGAGAGAAGAGGTCCAGAAACCGGCGGCTGAAGACTTCTCAGTCTTCATGAGGTAGCGCACAGCACTGCAGCTGTGCGCCATTGCTCTCAGCACACTTCACACCAACGGTCACTGAGGGTGCAGGGCGCTTGGGGGGGCGCCCTGGGCAGCAATGAAAGTACCTATTCTGGCTAAAAATACATCACATATAGCCTCTGGGGCTATATGGATGTATTTAACCCCTGTCAGGTTGTCAGAAAAACGGGAGAAGAAGCCCGCCGAAAAGGGGGCGGGGCCTATTCTCCTCAGCACACAGCGCCATTTTCCTACACAGCTCCGCTGCTAGGAAGGCTCCCAGGCTCTCCCCTGCACTGCACTACAGAAACAGGGTTAAAACAGAGAGGGGGGGCATTTTATGTGGCGATATTATTATATATTTCTCTGACGTCCTAGTGGATGCTGGGACTCCGTCAGGACCATGGGGATTAGCGGCTCCGCAGGAGACAGGGCACAAAAATAAAAGCTTTAGGACTAGGTGGTGTGCACTGGCTCCTCCCCCTATGACCCTCCTCCAAGCCTCAGTTAGGTTTTTGTGCCCGTCCGAGCAGGGTGCAATCTAGGTGGCTCTCCTAAAGAGCTGCTTAGAAAAAGTTATTAGGTTTTTTATTTTCAGTGAGTCCTGCTGGCAACAGGCTCACTGCAACGAGGGACTTAGGGGAGAAGAAGTGAACTCACCTGCGTGCAGGATGGATTTGCTTCTTAGGCTACTGGACACCATTAGCTCCAGAGGGATCGAACACAGGCCCAGCCATGGAGTCCGGTCCCGGAGCCGCGCCGCCGACCCCCTTGCAGATGCCGAAAAGTGAAGAGGTCCAGAAACCGGCGGCAGAAGACTTTTCAGTCTTCATGAGGTAGCGCACAGCACTGCAGCTGTGCGCCATTGTTGTCAGCACACTTCACACCAGCGGTCACTGAGGGTGCAGGGCGCTGGGGGGGGGCGCCCTGGGCAGCAATGATAATACCTTGTTCTGGCTAAAAATACATCACATATAGCCCCTGGGGCTATATGGATGTATTTAACCCCTGCCAGGTCTCACAAACACCGGGAGAAGAGCCCGCCAAAATAGGGGGCGGGGCCTATCTCCTCAGCACACAGCGCCATTTTCCTGCACAGCTCCGCTGCGAGGAAGGCTCCCAGGACTCTCCCCTGTACTGCACTACAGAAACAGGGTAAAAAAACAGAGAGGGGGGGCACTTTTTTGGCGATATTGATATATTAAGCTGCTATAAAGGAAACAACACTTCTGTAGGGTTGTTCCTATATATTTATAGCGCTTGGATGTGTGCTGGCAAACTCTCCCTCTGTCTCCCCAAAGGGCTAGTGGGGTCCTGTCTTCGATAAGAGCGTTCCCTGTGTGTCTGCTGTGTGTCGGTACGTGTGTGTCGACATGTATGAGGACGATGTTGGTGTGGAGGCGGAGCAATTGCCGGTAATGGTGATGTCACCCCCTAGGGAGTCGACACCGGAATGGATGGCTTTGTTTATGGAATTACGTGATAATGTCAGCACATTACAAAAATCAGTTGACGACATGAGACGGCCGGCAAACCAGTTAGTACCTGTCCAGGCGTCTCAGACACCGTCAGGGGCTGTAAAACGCCCTTTACCTCAGTCGGTCGACACAGACCCAGACACGGACACCGAATCTAGTGTCGACGGTGAAGAAACAAACGTATTTTCCAGTAGGGCCACACGTTATATGATCACGGCAATGAAGGAGGCTTTGCATATCTCTGATACTGCAAGTACCACAAAAAGGGGTATTATGTGGGGTCTGAAAAAACTACCTGTAGTTTTTCCTGAATCAGAGGAATTGAATGAAGTGTGTGATGAAGCGTGGGTTAACCCCGATAGAAAACTGCTAATTTCAAAGAAGTTATTGGCATTATATCCTTTCCCGCCAGAGGTTAGGGCGCGCTGGGAAACACCCCCTAGGGTGGATAAGGCACTCACACGCTTATCAAAACAAGTGGCGTTACCGTCTCCTGAAACGGCCGCCCTCAAGGATCCAGCTGATAGGAGGCTGGAAACTACCCTGAAAAGTATATACACTCATACTGGTGTTATACTGCGACCAGCCATCGCCTCAGCATGGATGTGCAGTGCTGGGGTGGTTTGGTCGGATTCCCTGACTGAAAATATTGATACCCTGGATAGGGACAGTATTTTATTGACTATAGAGCAATTAAAGGATGCTTTTCTTTATATGCGAGATGCTCAGAGGGATATTTGCACTCTGGCATCGAGAGTAAGTGCGATGTCCATATCTGTCAGAAGAAGTTTATGGACGCGACAGTGGTCAGGTGATGCGGATTCCAAACAGCATATGGAAGTATTGCCGTATAAAGGGGAGGAATTATTTGGGGTCGGTCTATCGGATTTGGTGGCCACGGCAACAGCCGGGAAATCCACCTTTTTACCTCAGGTCCCCTCCCAACAGAAAAAGACACCGTCTTTTCAGCCGCAGTCCTTTCGTTCCTATAAGAACAAGCGGGCAAAAGGACAGTCATATCTGCCCCGAGGCAAAGGAAAGGGTAGGAGAGTGCACCAAGCAGCTCCCTCCCAGGAGCAGAAGCCCTCCCCGGCTTCTGCAAAGCCCTCAGCATGACGTTGGGGCTTTACAAGCGGACTCAGGGGCGGTGGGGGGTCGACTCAAGAATTTCAGCGCACAGTGGGCTCACTCACAGGTGGACCCCTGGATCCTGCAGGTAGTATCTCAGGGTTACAGGTTGGAATTCGAGAAGTCTCCCCCTCGCCGGCTCCTACAGTCTGCTCTGCCAAGTTGCCAACGTCTCCCTCAGACAGGGCGACGGTATTGGAAGCCATTCACAAGCTGTATTCTCAGCAGGTGATAGTCAAGGTACCCCTCCTACAACAGGGAAAGGGGTATTATTCCACACTATTTGTAGTACCGAAGCAGGACGGCTCGGTAAGACCTATTCTAAATCTGAAATCTTTGAACCTGTACATACAAAAATTCAAGTTCAAGATGGAGTCACTCAGAGCAGTGATAGCGAATCTGGAAGAAGGGGACTTTATGGTGTCCCTGGACATCAAGGATGCTTACCTGCATGTCCCAATTTGCCCTTCACATCAAGGGTACCTCAGGTTCGTGGTGCAAAACTGTCATTATCAGTTTCAGACGCTGCCGTTTGGATTGTCCACGGCACCTCGGGTCTTTACCAAGGTAATGGCCGAAATGATGTTTCTTCTGCGAAGAAAAGGCGTATTAATTATCCCTTACTTGGACGATCTCCTGATAAGGGCAAGGTCCAGAGAACAGCTGGAGGACGTAGTAGCACTAACCCAAGTAGTGCTGCAACAGCACGGGTGGATTCTGAATTTTCCAAAATCTCAATTGACCCCGACGACACGTCTGCTGTTCCTGGGAATGATTCTGGACACGGTTCAGAAAAAGGTGTTTCTTCCGGAGGAGAAAGCCAGGGAGTTATCCGAACTTGTCAGGAACCTCCTAAAACCAGGAAAAGTGTCTGTGCATCAATGCACAAGAGTCCTGGGAAAAATGGTGGCTTCTTACGAAGCGATTCCATTCGGCAGATTCCACGCACGAACTTTTCAGTGGGATCTGCTGGACAAATGGTCCGGATCGCATCTGCAGATGCATCAGCGGATAACTTTGTCTCCACGGACAAGGGTGTCTCTTCTGTGGTGGTTGCAGAGTGCTCATCTGTTAGAGGGCCGCAGATTCGGCATACAGGACTGGGTCCTGGTGACCACGGATGCCAGTCTGAGAGGCTGGGGAGCGGTCACACAGGGAAGAAACTTCCAGGGAGTGTGGTCAAGCCTGGAGATGTCTCTTCACATAAATATACTGGAGCTAAGAGCGATTTACAATGCTCTAAGCCTGGCAAAACCCCTGCTTCAGGGTCAGCCGGTGTTGATCCAGTCGGACAACATCACGGCAGTCGCCCACGTAAACAGACAGGGCGGCACAAGAAGCAGGAGGGCAATGGCAGAAGCTGCAAGGATTCTTCACTGGGCGGAAGATCATGTGATAGCACTGTCAGCAGTGTTCATTCCGGGAGTGGACAACTGGGAAGTGGACTTCCTCAGCAGACACGATCTACACCCGGGAGAGTGGGGACTTCATCCAGAAGTCTTCCACATGATTGTGAACCGTTGGGAAAAACCAAAGGTGGATATGATGGCGTCCCGCCTCAACAAAAAACTGGACAGGTATTGCGCCAGGTCAAGAGACCCTCAGGCAATAGCTGTGGACGCTCTGGTAACACCGTGGGTGTTCCAGTCAGTGTATGTGTTTCCTCCTCTGCCTCTCATACCAAAAGTACTGAGAATTATACGGCAAAGGGGAGTAAGAACGATACTCGTGGCTCCGGATTGGCCAAGAAGAACTTGGTACCCGGAACTTCAGGAGATGCTCACGGAAGATCCGTGGCCTCTACCTCTAAGACGGGACCTGCTTCAGCAGGGACCGTGTCTATTCCAAGACTTACCGCGGCTGCGTTTGACGGCATGGCGGTTGAACGCCGAATTCTAAGGGAAAAAGGCATTCCGGAAGAGGTCATCCCTACCCTGGTAAAAGCCAGGAAGGAGGTGACTGCACAACATTATTACCGCATTTGGAGAAAATATGTTGCGTGGTGTGAGGCCAGGAAGGCCCCGACGGAGGAATTTCAACTGGGTCGATTCCTACATTTCCTGCAAACAGGATTGTCTATGGGCCTCAAATTAGGGTCCATTAAGGTTCAAATTTCGGCCCTGTCGATTTTCTTCCAGAAAGAATTGGCTTCAGTTCCTGAAGTCCAGACTTTTGTAAAAGGAGTACTACATATACAGCCCCCGGTTGTGCCCCCAGTGGCTCCGTGGGATCTTAATGTAGTTTTGGATTTTCTCAAATCCCATTGGTTTGAGCCACTCAAATCGGTGGATTTGAAATATCTTACATGGAAAGTAACCATGCTACTGGCCCTGGCTTCAGCCAGGAGAGTGTCCGAATTGGCGGCTTTATCGTATAAAAGCCCATATCTGATTTTCCATTCGGACAGGGCAGAACTGCGGACGCGTCCTCAGTTTCTGCCTAAGGTGGTTTCAGCGTTTCACCTGAACCAGCCTATTGTGGTGCCTGCGGCTACTAGCGATTTGGAGGATTCCAAGTTGCTGGACGTTGTCAGGGCATTGAAAATATATATTTCAAGGACGGCTGGAGTCAGAAAATCTGACTCGCTGTTTATACTGTATGCACCCAACAAGCTGGGTGCTCCTGCTTCTAAGCAGACGATTGCTCGTTGGATTTGTAGCACAATTCAACTTGCACATTCTGTGGCAGGCCTGCCACAGCCTAAA
Source organism: Pseudophryne corroboree (assembly GCF_028390025.1). NCBI lineage: Eukaryota > Metazoa > Chordata > Amphibia > Anura > Myobatrachidae > Pseudophryne > Pseudophryne corroboree. Next base: position 1,054,239,254 of record NC_086445.1, read on the forward strand.
TCTATCAAGGCCCATTCCACAAGGAAGGTGGGCTCATCTTGGGCGGCTGCCCGAGGGGTCTCGGCATTACAACTCTGCCGAGCAGCTACGTGGTCGGGGGAGAACACGTTTGTAAAATTCTACAAATTTGATACCCTGGCTAAAGAGGACCTGGAGTTCTCTCATTCGGTGCTGCAGAGTCATCCGCACTCTCCCGCCCGTTTGGGAGCTTTGGTATAATCCCCATGGTCCTGACGGAGTCCCAGCATCCACTAGGACGTCAGAGAAAATAAGATTTTACTTACCGATAAATCTATTTCTCGTAGTCCGTAGTGGATGCTGGGCGCCCATCCCAAGTGCGGATTGTCTGCAATACTTGTACATAGTTATTATTACAAAAAAATCGGGTTGTTATTGTTGTGAGCCGTCTGTTCAGAGGCTCCTACGTTTGTCATACTGTTAACTGGGTTCAGATCACAGGTTGTACGGTGTGATTGGTGTGGCTGGTATGAGTCTTACCCGGGATTCAAAATCCTTCCTTATTGTGTACGCTCGTCCGGGCACAGTATCCTAACTGAGGCTTGGAGGAGGGTCATAGGGGGAGGAGCCAGTGCACACCACCTAGTCCTAAAGCTTTTATTTTTGTGCCCTGTCTCCTGCGGAGCCGCTAATCCCCATGGTCCTGACGGAGTCCCAGCATCCACTACGGACTACGAGAAATAGATTTATCGGTAAGTAAAATCTTATTTAAGATGCTATAAGGGAAAACACTTATATAAGGTTGTCCCTGTATAATTATAGCGTTTTGGTGTGTGCTGGCAAACTCTCCCTCGGTCTCCCCAAAGGGCTAGTGGGGTCCTGTCCTCTATCAGAGCATTCCCTGTGTGTGTGCTGTGTGTCGGTACGTGTGTGTCGACATGTATGAGGACGATGTTGGTGAGGAGGCGGAGCAATTGCCTGTAATGGTGATGTCACTCTCTAGGGAGTCGACACCGGAATGGATGGCTTATTTAGGGAATTACGTGATAATGTCAACACGCTGCAAGGTCGGTTGACGACATGAGACGGCCGGCAAACCAATTAGTACCTGTCCAGGCGTCTCAAACACCGTCAGGGGCTTTAAAACGCTCATTACCTCAGTCGGTCGACACAGACACGGACACTGACTCCAGTGTCGACGGTGAAGAAACAAACGTATTTTCCATTAGGGCCACATGTTACATGTTAAGGGCAATGAAGGAGGTGTTACATATTTCTGATACTACAAGTACCACAAAAAAGGGTATTATGTGGGGTGTGAAAAAACTACCTGTAGTTTTTCCTGAATCAGATAAATTAAATGAAGTGTGTGATGATGCGTGGGTTTCCCCCGATAGAAAATTATTGGCGTTATACCCTTTCCCGCCAGAAGTTAGGGCGCGTTGGGAAACACCCCCTAGGGTGGATAAGGCGCTCACACGCTTATCAAAACAAGTGGCGTTACCGTCTCCAGATACGGCCGCCCTCAAGGAGCCAGCTGATAGGAGGCTGGAAAATATCCAAAAAAGTATATACACACATACTGGTGTTATACTGCGACCAGCGATCGCCTCAGCCTGGATGTGCAGCGCTGGGGTGGCTTGGTCGGATTCCCTGACTGAAAATATTGATACCCTTGACAGGGACAGTATTTTATTGACTATAGAGCATTTAAAGGATGCATTTCTATATATGCGAGATGCACAGAGGGATATTTGCACTCTGGCATCAAGAGTAAGTGCGATGTCCATGTCTGCCAGAAGATGTTTATGGACACGACAGTGGTCAGGTGATGCAGATTCCAAACGGCACATGGAAGTATTGCCGTATAAAGGGGAGGAGTTATTTGGGGTCGGTCCATCGGACCTGGTGGCCACGGCAACAGCTGGAAAATCCACCTTTTTTACCCCAAGTCACATCTCAGCAGAAAAAGACACCGTCTTTTCAGCCTCAGTCCTTTCGTCCCCATAAGGGCAAGCGGGCAAAAGGCCAGTCATATCTGCCCAGGGGTAGAGGAAAGGGAAGAAGACTGCAGCAGGCAGCCCCTTCCCAGGAACAGAAGCCCTCCACCGCTTCTGCCAAGTCCTCAGCATGACGCTGGGGCCGTACAAGCGGACTCAGGTGCGGTGGGGGGTCGTCTCAAGAGTTTCAGCACGCAGTGGGCTCACTCGCAAGTGGACCCCTGGATCCTACAAGTAGTATCCCAGGGGTACAGATTGGAAATTCGAGACGTCTCCCCCTCGCAGGTTCCTGAAGTCTGCTTTACCAACGTCTCCCTCCGACAGGGAGGCAGTATTGGAAACAATTCACAAGCTGTATTCCCAGCAGGTGATAATCAAAGTACCCCTCCTACAACAAGGAAAGGGGTATTATTCCACACTATTTGTGGTACTGAAGCCAGACGGCTCGGTGAGACCTATTCTAAATCTGAAATCTTTGAACACTTACATACAAAGGTTCAAATCAAGATGGAGTCACTCAGAGCAGTGATAGCGAACCAGGAAGAAGGGGACTATATGGTGTCCCTGGACATCAAGGATGCTTACCTCCATGTCCCAATTTGCCCTTCTCACCAAGGGTACCTCAGGTTCGTGGTACAGAACTGTCACTATCAGTTTCAGACGCTGCCGTTTGGATTGTCCACGGCACCCCGGGTCTTTACCAAGGTAATGGCCGAAATGATGATTCTTCTTCAAAGAAAAGGCGTCTTAATTATCCCTTACTTGGACGATCTCCTGATAAGGGCAAGGTCCAGAGAACAGTTGGAGGTCGGAGTAGCACTATCTCAAGTAGTTCTACGACAGCACGGGTGGATTCTAAATATTCCAAAATCGCAGCTGATTCCGACGACACGTCTGCTGTTCCTAGGGATGATTCTGGACACAGTCCAGAAAAAGGTGTTTCTCCCGGAGGAGAAAGCCAGGGAGTTATCCGAGCTAGTCAGAAACCTCCTAAAACCAGGCCAAGTGTCAGTGCATCAATGCACAAGAGTCCTGGGAAAAATGGTGGCTTCTTAACGAAGCGATTCCATTCGGCAGATTTCACGCAAGAATTTTTCAGTGGGATCTGCTGGACGAATGGTCCGGATCGCATCTTCAGATGCATCAGCGGATAATCCTGTCTCCAAGGACAAGGGTGTCTCTTCTGTGGTGGCTGCAGAGTGCTCATCTACTAGAGGGCAGCAGATTCGGCATTCAGGACTGGGTCCTGGTGACCACGGATGCCAGCCTGAGAGGCTGGGGAGCAGTCACACAGGGAAGAAATTTCCAAGGAGTGTGGTCAAGTCTGGAGACTTCTCTCCACATAAATATACTGGAGCTAAGGGCAATTTACAATGCTCTGAGCCTAGGAAGACCTCTGCTTCAAAGTCAACCGGTGCTGATCCAGTCGGACAACATCACGGCAGTCGCCCACGTAAACAGACAGGGCTGCACAAGAAGCAGGAGGGAAATGGCAGCAAGGATTCTTCGCGGGGCGAAAAATCATGTGATAACACTGTCAGCGGTGTTCATTCCGGGAGTGGACAACTGGGAAGCAGACTTCCTCAGCAGGCACGACCTCCACCCGGGAGAGTGGGGACTTCATCTGGAAGTCTTCCACATGATTGTGAACCGTTGGGAAAGACCAAAGGTGGACATGATGGCGTCCCGTCTGAACAAAAAACTGGACAGGTATTGCGCCAGGTCAAGAGACCCTCAGGCAATAGCTGGGACGCTCTGGTAACACCGTGGGTGTACCAGTCGGTGTATGTGTTCCCTCCTCTGCCTCTCATACCCAAGGTACTGAGAATTATAAGACGGAGAGGAGTAAGAACTATACTCGTGGCTCCGGATTGGCCAAGAAGGACTTGGTACCCGGAACTTCAAGAGATACTAAGAAGGGACTTGCTTCAGCAAGGATCATGTCTGTTCCAAGACTTACCGCGGCTGCGTTTGACGGCATGGCGGTTGAACGCCGGATCCTAAGGGAAAAAGGCATTCCGGAAGAGGTCATCCCTACCCTGGTCAGAGCCAGGAAGGAGGTGACCGCACAACATTATTACCGCATTTGGCGAAAATATGTTGCATGGTGTGAGGCCAAGAAGGCCCCCACGGAGGAATTTCAACTCGGTCGATTCCTGCATTTCCTACAAACAGGAGTGTCTATGGGCCTCAAATTGGGGTCCATTAAGGTTCAAATTTCGGCCCTGTCGATTTTCTTCCAGAAAGAATTGGCTTCAGTTCCTGAAGTCCAGAAGTTTGTCAAGGGAGTACTGCATATACAACCCCCTTTTGTGCCTCCAGTGGCACTGTGGGATCTCAACGTAGTTCTGGGATTCCTCAAATCACATTGGTTTAAACCGCTCAAATCTGTGGATTTGAAATATTTCACATGGAAAGTGACCATGCTGTTGGCCCTGGCCTCGGCCAGGCGAGTGTCAGAATTGGCGGTTTTGTCTCACAAAAGCCCATATCTGATTGTCCATTCGGACAGGGCAGAGCTGCGGACTCGTCCCCAGTTTCTCCCTAAGGTGGTGTCAGCGTTTCATCTGAACCAGCTTATTGTGGTACCTGCGGCTACTAGAGACTTGGAGGACTCCAAGTTGCTAGATGTTGTCAGGGCCCTGAAAATATAAATTTCCAGGACGGCTGGAGTCAGGAAAACTGACTTGCTGTTATCCTGTATGCACCCAAAAAAAAACTGGGTGCTCTTGCTTCTAAGCAGACGATTGCTAGTTGAATGTGTAGTACAATTCAGCTTGAACATTCTGTGGCAGGCCTGCCACAGCCAAAATATGTAAATGCCCATTCCACAAGAAAGGTGAGCTCATCTTGGGCGGCTGCCCGAGGGGTCTCGGCTTTACAACTTTGCCGAGCTGCTACTTGGTCAGGGGCAAACACGTTTGCAAAATTCTACAAATTTGATACCCTGGCTGAGGAGGACCTGGAGTTCTCTCATTCGGTGCTGCAGAGTCATCCGCACTCTCCCGCCCGTTTGGGAGCTTTGGTATAATCCCCATGGTCCTTACGGAGTCCCCAGCATCCACTTAGGACGTCAGAGAAAATAAGAATTTACTTACCGATAATTCTATTTCTCGTAGTCCGTAGTGGATGCTGGGCGCCCATCCCAAGTGCGGATTGTCTGCAATACTTGTACATAGTTATTGTTACAAAAATCGGGTTATTATTGTTGTGAGCCATCTTTTCAGAGGCTCCGCTGTTATCATGCTGTTAACTGGGTTCAGATCACAGGTTGTACAGTGTGATTGGTGTGGCTGGTATGAGTCTTACCCGGGATTCAAAATCCTTCCTTATTGTGTACGCTCGTCCGGGCACAGTATCCTAACTGAGGCTTGGAGGAGGGTCATAGGGGGAGGAGCCAGTGCACACCACCTGATCCTAAAGCTTTTACTTTTGTGCCCTGTCTCCTGCGGAGCCGCTATCCCCATGGTCCTTACGGAGTCCCCAGCATCCACTACGGACTACGAGAAATAGAATTATCGGTAAGTAAATTCTTATTTTTTTCTTTACTTCTTTTTTTTGTAAACATATATTTATTTGGATTTTTCTTTCAGTTTTTAGAAAAAACATAACATACAGGTATACACGTTGAATCATCAGAAAGTTGTAGGGCATGGTGATCATAACATGACTGAAGACGTTTCAGAATCTTGTGAACGTTATAAACAAATAAAGTGATACAATGTCTTTACATCCAACGTCGTCTGTGTACATCATTGCCAGTTTCATGAAGCATTTACGTGAGACAGATCGGATAGATCGGATCACTGCTCAAAATATAAATACAATACCCGTAATGCCATCAGTGTACAAAATAGAAGAGAAAATAGCATATATATTTAAATATAATAACTGGGGGGGGGGGGGGGGGAGGAAGGGTAAGAGGAGGGGGGGGGTTGGACTAGGCGACAAGACCCTCACGAACCAACATCGATACCCTGATAGGAAAATAGAATGCATCGCAAGACCATGTACACTAACACAATACTGGGTTATATTTTATCTTGTTCAAAGAACTTCAGAATTTGGGAGCTTGCCACTGGAGTTCTTGTAATAATATAAGGTCTCCATTTTTTGAAAAAAGCTGCAGACCCCCTTTGTATGTTAGGCAAGAGAGAATATCTCTCAAAATACATCATTTTTCGTAAGGAATTATGTACCTCCGTCATAGAAGGAGCAAATTTTGATATCCATTAATTTAAAATTATTTTCTTGGCTACCGTGACCAGAATCGTCAGAAATATGTGGTATCTGTCACAGGGTGCTAGTGAGCACTCATCAAAATTAGCAAATAGCATCGATATTGGTTCCAAAGGTATAGATTGAAAAAGAAGAATTAATCAAGTCTCTGAGCTTATGCCAGAAGCGTTTAATCGGGCCACATGACCAAAAGTTGTGATAAAATGAAGCAGAAAAATGGCGACATTTAGGGCATGAGGATCCTCTTCTTGAACAAAGAAACTCCTTTGTTTCTGTGACATGTAAGCCCTATACAATGTTTTAAAGTGTGTTTCTTGAAGGGAGGAAGAATGTAACAACTTCATCGTTTTCTGAAAATGTTTAAATAACATGTCACCAGATATAGGAAGTAAAACATCCCTCCTCCACATATCAGCTATGGAAGCCCAAATATCGACTCTTCTAGATGATACTATGTTATGGTAAATCAAGTTTGTTTTGAAGGTATTTTTCAAGAAATTATCCACCACTGTGATTAGGGGGTCTGGAGAATCTGGTTGTAGCATCCTGCGGGGTAGAGATTTAATATAGTGTGTAAGTTGAAAGTAAGGAAATCTATAATGGTCGGTAAGACCAAACATTTCTTTCATATGGTTGAAAGAAAAGAAACTGCCACCGGGATCAAACACTGGAGAAGTGCTGCGGAGCCCCTTCAACTTGAGTCTATGAAAATAAATATCGTGTAAGCTAGGAGTAAACATGGGATTTCCCCAGAGTGGGATCTACTTTGAATTTAGAGGATTTTTACCTATTTTTTTGTTAATTGCACACCAAACATTATATGTATCTGTAAAAAATAGATGAGAGTAGATTCCAGGGGGAAGATTAGGTCTTGACGTATGTAGAAGAGCTCCGGGAGCGTAGGGTGCAAACAAAGCGTAATCTAATTCATACAAAGTATATTTACTCGTTTCCAAGAGCCAATCCAGAGTGTACCTGAACAACAATGCACAGGAATAAGTAAGCAAATCTGGAAAGCCCCAACCTCCATCCTTATTAGGTAATTTCAATTTCTGTCTGGATAACTTAAGTTTTTTAGACTTCCACATAAATTTCTTAAAAGTCGAGTAAAACTCACCAATATCCCTTAAAGTAAGACGAATTGGCAATAATTGAATACAGTATGTAAGTTTAGGTAAAAGCATAGCCTTTATAACTTCTATCCTACCCAATAACGACAAGGGGAGATTACTCCAAGTTTCCAGAGATTTGGTAAAATGAGTGAGCATTGGGGTGTAGTTAAGTTTGTACAGGGATGAAATATTGTGCAGGATCATAACACCCAGATATTTGAGATACGAGTGCATAAGTTTTTATTTAGATTGTCTTCGCTTGGAAGGACAGGGGGAGGACCTTTGAGCATTAGCAATTCAGATTTATTAACATTAATTTTATACCCGGAGAACGAGTTGAAATGTTGTATAATATCAAAAATCAGCGGTATAGAGTTTTCTGGGACACATAAGAAGAGTAGCATGTCGTCTGCAAGAAGGGATATACGGAGGTCCACTTTACCTATTAAAATACCTGAAAACAAGGGGGATTGTTGCAATGCAATTGCTAACAGTTCCAATGCTAGTACAAACAGTAAGGGGGAGAGTGGGCACCCCTGCCGAGTCCTCTTCAAGATTGGGAAGCTATCTGATAAAGCACCATTACAGAGTATTCGTGAAGAGGAGTTGGAGTATAAAGTTCGTATAAAAGTGAGAAACTGTTGCGGAAAACTAAAACTATGTAACGCATCAAAGAGGTGGCCCCAATGCACCATGTTGAATGCTTTCTCTGCACCAAGAGATAAAATAGCTTGGGATGCATCAGACATGGCGCACTGGGAACCACATACCACTGCCAATACCCTTCTAATGTTTGTCACAGAATTTCTGCCCTGTACAAAACCCGTCTGGTCCGGGTGAATGATATCGGGAAGCAATAATTTGAGTCTGTTGGCTGGTATTTTAGTTAGAAGTTTGTAGTCAACATTAAGGAGGGATATTGGTCTATAAGAGCCCGGATCGGAGGGGTTGCGACCCGGCTTCGGTAGTAATCTTAATATAGCTGAGTTAAAATAAGGGGGCATGGATTCAGAATTAAGAATGTCATTAAATACCAAGGTCATGAGGGGTATTCGTTTAGGACCAAGCAGCTTATAGTAATCTGGGGTGAGGCCATCTGGTGCCGGAGCCTTTCCAGATTTCAACCCCGAGACAGCTTTGGTAACTTAATTTCACTTATTGGGGCAATCAGGGTCAATCCCTGGGTCATGGTAAGCTGCGGGATCGGAAGGCCCTCCCAAAATAAAGGACTATTGGAAGTAGGCAGAGGAGGGGGGGAATATAAAGTGGTATAAAATTCTGCCAATACAGATGTCGTTTGGTCATTTTTAGAGGATAAGGAACCATCTGTCATCTGTAATGGATGGATAGTGGATGAAGGGCGTTGTACCTTCAAAAGGTTCGATAGAACTTTGCTCGACTTATTGCCGAATTTATAAAATTTAGACTCCTTCCTAAAAGAGTAATTTGATTCCGGTTTTGTAAGGATAGCATCAAACTGTATCTTAGCATTAGTGAAGTCTAATTTAGTACCCTGAGAAGGGGAATGTTTAAAAGCATTAAACGTACAAGTAAGGCTATGTTGCGCTGCAATATACTCTTTCAGTAAAGATTTTTTCGTGGTAATAGAGTGAGCAATAATATCGTCCCTGACCCTAGCCTTAGAGGCCCGCCAAAATAAAACTGGTTTGTCAGTTAACACATCAGAGTTATGTAGAACAAAATCATCCCAGCTAACATGAACTCTCTGCCTGAGAGTAGGAGACGTGGCGAGTGTGGGGGGGCAGCACCAAGAGATAAAAAATTTCTGAGTAGGGGACATATGGATTTCCACCCATAATAAGGCGTGGTCTGATCAAGAAATAAATTCAATCTCTGAGCGGGTGGTTCTAGCTAGTAAAATTTCAGAGAGAAGTATATAATCAATACGGGACAATGTACCTCTTGCTGCGGACAGACATGTAAAGTCACGTTCAGTGGGACGCATAACTCTCCAAATGTCAATTAATTGCAATTTCTTGGCTAAGGATGGCATACCAAACTTAGGTGGGATGCTGCCATGTTCTTTGGGGAATTGTTTATCTAAAAAATTTGACGATATAATATTCCAATCACCACAAAGAATAAGCGGAGAACCAGCATAAGGTACAAGTAAAGTGAGAATGGATTGCATAAAACTTTTGGTATAGACATTGGGCGCATATATGTTACACAGTATATACAGTTGATTATGAAACACAGTTTGACATAGAACCCATCTTACCTTCTGCATCAGCAGAAACGGATTTAACTTCAAAAGGCAAAGTCTGTTTAGCTATAATAATCACACCCCTAGCTTTTTTCGAGAATGAAGCAGACGCCAGCACTTTCCAACCTAAAGCATTGAGTCTAAGAACGTCAGTAGGCAACAAGTGTGATTCTTGTAGAAATACTAAATCCATATGCAATTTCTGCAAATATGTGAGTATTTTCTTACGTTTCTGTGGGGAGTTCATTCCCCCCCACGTTCCAGCTGCCTATTTTAATAGAAGACATTTAGTCAGAGAGATAGAAGTTTGCCTAATAGCTCGAAATGAAATATATCACCCATCCGGGAGAAAGATACAGTAAGCAGTACGGGTCTCGTCACCCAGAGGGAAAAAGGGAAAGGAGGGGGGCACAACAAAACAAATAACAACAAACAAAAAAATAACATAAAAATGACATTCCGGTAAAGTAACCAAAATAGAAATAGAAAACATTCCTAATCATAAATCTCGCCAACCATCCCATAAACTTTAGTAAAGCGACCAGCCGGTCAAGAAAATCGCATCAGAAGAAATTGAAGAAATCAAGCGCCAGTTGGTTATCGCATAAATCATATCCCATCTGATTCCTCAGAATAAAAATAAAAGTAAAAATTCAAGGCACGAGAGGGTAGTATAATGACAATTTGAAATCAGACAGTGTATATGAGCCCTGCTGTAGAACATTTGGAGCATAAGCTAATTACAGTGCATGTAGGAGAGCCCTGAACAATGAACTCAAGCTCAGGACTATATATCAAGAAAAAGACAGGCAAAGATATCATGAGATCTTAGATTGCAAGTGTGCAAAGGTATCGAGGCATATCATAACGCCCAGGCCAGGAGAGCAAGATCAGTCTCGAGCGCCAGAGTCATCCGTGTGTGTTTGCAGATAGGCTTCTGCATCTTGTATGGAGAAAAAAATCTTTAAATGAGTTATCCTTGTAAATGCGTAATCTCGCGGGGTACAGCAGTGCAAACTTCTGACGTTCATGTATGAGCCTGGAGCATAGTGGGGAAAATTATTTTCTAGCTTTTGTCAGTTCTTCTGCGGAATAGTCCTGAAAAATCAGAAGGTTGTGGCCCTCCCAAGATATGTTACGGTGTTTGCGGGAAGCGTGCCAGAGTATCTCCTTGTGAAGATAATTCAAAACCTTAAAAGTTACAGCACGAGGCCTGCTGCCCTCTTGTGGGCGAAAAGGACCTAAACGGTGGGCCCTGTGAATGCTGATTATTTTACAGGACAAAAGCAATACCTTAATACACTTAAATTCGAGCCGCTGCGGCCGCTGTAAGTCTTCCTTACCCTACGTACTTTTTACACAGTTAGCGTACAAGAGCCCGTACCGTGTACGCACTTTGCGTACACACGCCGCGATGGACGTACAAAGGTAGATGACCTTCAGAGATTGTGTGTGACTGGGCCTGCAGCTGGCTTTTTATACATTTGTCCAAAACCTAATACAATGGAATCTGTAATCTCTTCATCTCTTGGTCACTGGGATGATCATTTACAGTACAGGAGAGGTCATAGGTCGGTTTGAATAGGTGGGCGATGTCTGGTCCAGGTGTGCTTGCAGTTGGTCTCCACTGGGTTCCCGCCGTATATCAGGAGTACAGTAAATACAGTTAATATTAATATTCTGCTACTGCACATATCTATTCGCAGGAGCATGCTATCTTCCGCAAACCAACACCGGAATATTGCTATTAAAATACCCTACAGCTGGATACCAAACACCACCTCCTAACCTAATTCTGTCCCCTCTTATCCTGTAAAGGTGAATCCCTTTGTTATTATACCCTTTAAGCAAGTGTAACTCGCTGGTGTGGTGTATGCTGACTATGTGTAAATCGTGCACTATGTGTATTAAATATGAAATGTGTCTTTAGGGCTTTTCCATGCGATCACAAATACCACCGTAATTACTCATACCACGTGCTAATACGCAGGACCACATGAGCGGTCATACGCAACTTGCGAATATGTGCACGCACAGCAGAAAAAGTACGCGCACGGAGGCCATCTGTGTGTAGTTTGCATGTGATGTGTGTACTGCAATATTTTCGACTTCGACAGTCCACCCTTTGGCAGTCATCAATAACTGCGACACTTGGCTACTAAACAGAAAATAATATCTACACAATATATACAAGTTTGGATGATCAGGGGAGAGTTGTAGGTGGTAAATGTATGGCCTAGTGGGATAGTAAAAAGCATGTATGTATGAATCAATGTCTGAGGGGCATGTATCATCGTGCCGTATATGTAGTAAGCTTCGAGGTATTGCAAAGTATACATTAAATCCTTCTCATCCCGTATTAAGGCTCTGTAAATGGGCAAACAAACACTACCGAGCTCTTTTCGGCTTCTTATTCCAACAAATGGGGAGCACATTTAGTGTATGATACATGGATGGGGAACATATGTGAGTGCTAGTATATGTGGATAACACCTGTCGACTATGTGTGCCATTAACTGGAGGTTGCAGAGATGAAGGTAAGACACATATATAAACATGCATTCACATAAACATTTGGGTAGGGCTGACGTCTTTTCCGGTAGGATGTTTTCTGGGTAAAAAGGGGGAAACAGAGAAAAATGGTGAAAGAAACAGGCCATGAAATTAATTTTAACACTGTCTCTATGGATGGATCATAAATCAAATCTGCTGCTGTAACAACGCCCTAGCTCCTTAGACTCATCAAATTTGTGCTGTGCTTGCGCCGCGTCAGAATTCGAACACACTTACATATCAAGCCAATAATTATGATGACACCCAGAATACAAAGGAGAAACTTTCCTACACTTCCAATTACATTCTGCACCCACTCTCCTAATCCAGAAAACCATTTGAGTGGGTTTAACCATGAGACCCAGCCGGTCAATTCATTACCCACAGCCGTCAGGGTAAGATTGTGTCTCCTCCTGAACTCCCACTTCAACTGCAAGATCTCGTCCATCCTTTGATCGATGATCTCCGTGGGGTCATCAGTGCTGTTCGTACAGCACTTCACACCATATTGAGTTGCCAAAGTGACGCAATATCCACCCGTCACTGCCGTGACATAATTCAGGACCATCCTGTGCTGGACCAACTCCGTCTTGTAGGCTTGTAACTCCCTGCCTGTATACCTAAAGGTGTCATCATACATCTCAGTGATATTATCTATCAAGTTCGCTAGCGCATGGATGTACCTATAATTTATAATTCCTCTGGCAGTACGGGTGATATCTAATGCGAGAAGGAACTGAATCTCTGTGGATTCATGGATCAAATCAGAGGCTGCGTGCTCTGCCCTATCTATGAGGTGTCTCTTGATGATGTGTTCATAGTGAGTATGAGTATAAGGAGTCTGAGCGTTGCGGTGAATGTCTTTCATTTTATTGTGCTCTAAAGTCATGACCTCTGGTAGTACCCTTCCAATGTAACACAATCCCTCAGAGCTCGGAGTGAGCCACTTGTACGCTTTCCTCCCACATATGAAATAGGCATCATCTGGGAGAACATAGGGGACAAAATGTAACAACACCATATTGCAAATTTTCCAGGTAAAGAAACCAATCCCCAGTTCTCTCATCTGCTCAGTACACGTATCAGGCTGGATGATGTGGGCACAATATCCCGGTGACACTTTTCCAACCCACATGGTCTTGCTCCCACGTGTATACCTATACCGAAAATACCTCCCACTATTGGTTATCTTGCGTACAAGTTCAGAGTCAATAGGTATCCTATCAGCTCTGTGTGAGAAGGTAATTGTCTAATTATTCCAGGTTACTTCCCAATTTCCGGGTTTTCGGAAATTGGAGACATTAAAGCATATTAGTGATCTATCTACATGATACTGGTGAAGCTTCAAGCTATGGGGCCTAGATATATTGAATTTCTTGTCCACCGGTCTCCCACCCCGTAATTTGAGTACCTAATCTAACGTTAAAGGATATGGCACTAATCCTAACTTACTCTGTCCTTGAGGTACTTGTGAGCACACCCAACATTCTGTCTAGTTTAAAACCTTACCCACTAATGAGTGGTAATCACTCAACGGATGACGGTCCATGTCGATATTAATGTTGGACAGACATCTCTGGATGCACCCATCTTCGACTATGTTCTCGCAATATTTACAAATACAATATTCATAGGACAATAACCCCTCACAGTGCCTCCGAGCTCCATGACTACCAGAGCGCTTACTGATACCAGCCTTTACTAGAGTGATGTGCTGCTCCTGAGATCCTACAAGTTCGTACTCGCCATCAGAACCCATTCCAGATCCTTGCTCAACCTCTCTGGGACCCTCACCAAAACAAATTGTCCTGAGCAAAAACAGAATTACTAACAGAACCCGAAACGCAGTCTCTTGTGATAGATCCATTTCGTTAGGGGAAAGAAGGAAAATAAGGAGGAGAAAAGAAAGGAAAATGCAATGGGGAGGTGAAAAAAAGAAAATGGTGCAACAACCATCCTTGATCTTGTTGCTCTCCGCGCTCAGGTGCCGCTCAACAGTCCTGCCTCTCAACTTTCCCAGAATAGACTCTCTAGTGATACAACGTTCTCTTCACCTTGCTCTTTGTCACGAGTTCTCTCCGGGTCAGTGACCTTCTTGCAGTGGGACGATTGGACCAAGTCTCTCTTTCAGCAACCTTTAATACTGTTGTGCTGGTTAACAAGACTTGGTATGGTCCTTCCCACCTGTCTATGAGGCAACCTGAGCGTAGAAAATTTCGTATCATCACATAATCCCCAGGCTCAATGTCATGACAATTACTGTTCGGTAGGTCAGGAATCACCAGCTTTAGATTTCTTTGTTGATTCCTCAGCTGCTGGCTCATCCTAACCAAATATTTCACAGTTATTTCATTATTGCATTTCAAATCATCCTGGGGGTCTATCATTACATGCGGTTGTCGACCAAAAAGAACTTCAAAGGGTGATAAGGTAAGTGGAGACCTGGGAGTGGTTCTGATGCTGTACAACACTAGTGGCAAAGCTTCTGGCCACGACAATCCAGTTTTAGCCATCACTTTGCTCAGCTTGTTCTTAATAGTGCTGTTCATTCTCTCCACCTTCGCACTCGCCTGTGGTTGGTACGGAGTATGCAGCTTGCTATTAATTCCCATCAGTTTGCAGATGACCTGAAAGATTTCACCTGTAAAATGGGTACCCCTATCACTTTCGATCATTCTAGGGATACCATATCTGCACACAAATTCCTGCATGATTTTCTTTGCAGTGAACACAGCAGTATTTGTGGCCGCAGGGAACGCTTCTACCCAGTTTGAAAACACATCGGTACATACTAACACATATTTCAAATTCCTACAGGGTGGTAACTGTATGAAGTCGATTTGTATTACCTGAAAAGGTCTGTCTGTAGGAGGGATATGGGATGGCTCCGTTGGTATTGCCTTACCAATATTCTTCCTCAAGCAAGTAAGACATGTCATTGCTTTCTTACCTGCATGAGAAGAGAATCCTGGCACACTCCAGTAGGTTCTTACCAGCTTGCACATACCCTCTTTGCCCAGATGAGTCAGTTCGTGTGCCGCCTCAGCTAGACTTGGAAGATATGCTCTGGGGGCCACTGGCTTACCGTGTCCATCTGTCCAAAGTCCTGAGGACTCCTGACCATATCCCTTCGCCTTCCAGACTGCCTTTTCCTGTAGGGAGCACAAATTTTGCATTTCAATTAGCTGTTGCATGTTAACTGTTTCAAATGTCATCAGTGATGTGATGTTCGTTTGTACGGTTGTGCTTGCTGCTGATTTTGCAGCTTTGTCTGCCCGGCTGTTACCAAGTGATATTGGGTCTTGGTTGTAAGTATGTGCTTTACACTTGAGAACAGCCACTCTGTCTGGTTCTTGTATTGCTGTCAGGAGCCTTTTGATGTGAGACGCATGCGCTACAGGTGTGCCAGCTGCCGTCATGAAATTTCTGAGGTGCCATAGGGCCCCAAAATCATGCACCACTCCAAAAGCGTACCTAGAGTCTGTGTATATATTAGCTGACTTACCTATGGCCAACTCACATGCTCTGGTTAGGGCGACCAGCTCAGCGAATTGCACTGAGTGTGGTCGGCCAAGGGGTTCAGCTTCTATGATACCTTCATCATCTACAACTGCATATCCGGTGCACAAGTCTCCCGATTCCGTCTGTCTGTGGCAACTACCATCAGTGTAGAAGGTAAAGTCTACTCCTTCCAGTGGGTTGTCACTGATGTCAGGTCTCGCAGTGAAAGTTTGGTTCAGGTATTCCATACAATCATGCATATCAGTATCTGCACTAAATCCTCCTTCACCATCATTCTCATCCTCCACCCTTTGTGCATGACCAGGCACACTTGGCAAGTAAGTTGCAGGATTTAGTGAGCTGCATCTCTTAATGGTGATGTTTACAGGGGCCATCAGTGATAACTCCCACTTTGTAAACCGTGCTGATGAGACATGTCTGGTTTGGGCAGAGTTCAGTAAGGCTGATACTGCATGAGGTGTATGGATGGTCAAGTCGTGTCCTAACACTACGTCCTCGCTTTTACTTACCAGCAAAGCTATCGCTGCAACACTTCGCAAGCAAGTGGGGAGAGACCGTGCTACAGTGTCCAACTGTGCACTGTAGTAGGCTACCGGTCTGCTGGCATCACCATGTCTCTGTGTTAAGACTCCTGCCGCACACCCAGCACTTTCAGTACCGTACAATTCAAAGGGCTTCTCATAATCTGGCATACCTAATGCAGGTGCTTGTGATAGACACTGTTTTAGTCTCTCAAACGCCAGTTCGGACTCATCTGTGTGAGAGATCTGTTCCGGTTTGCTCGACGAGACAATTTCTTGCAAAGGTAAAGCCAGTATGGAGAACCCTGGAATTCAGTTCCTACAGTACTGTACTCCCCTGTACGTGAAGGCAAAGAGGTATTGGCTGTCAGGGTGAAGAGGGACAGAAAAGAAAGCAGAGCAGAGATCAATGACAGTGAAGAATTTTGCAGTAGGGGGAATTTGCATGAGGATGACAGCTGGATTGGGCACTACGGGGAATTGGCTCTCAACTATTTTGTTTATCCCCCTTAAATCCTGCACTAGCCTGTAACCCCTCCCCCCACTCTTTTTCACAGGGAAGATGGGACTATTGGCGGTGCTGGATGTCCTGACTAGGATGCCCTGTTGTAGCAGCAGCTCTATGACTGGGTACACTCCTAACTCTACCTCTGGCTTCAGAGGATATTGAGGGATTTTTGGAGCTATCCTACCATCTTTTACTTGTACTGCTAATGGAGCTACATTCACCATCAATCCAGTGTCCTGTCCATAATTTCCTCTACCTTTGATGGACATGTGTCTATAACAGTAGAATGTGACATTAGCCTTTGAGGGGTGTCTAGTATATCTTGCACTTCTTGAGCATGGTTCTCAGGTATATCCAAGAAGACACCCTCAGGAGTACAATATATGACACACCTCATTTTACACAATAAATCTCTGCCGAGTAGATTAGTCGGAGCCGATGCAGCCAACAGGAATGAATGTTTGGTTTGCAAGGGCCCTATCGTAACCTCTGCAGGTCTACTCAAAGGGTATTGTTGCAACGTTCCTGTTACTCCCATTGCCGAAATCGTTTTTCCCGTAGTTTTCACACCTGATGTGGAATTCAACACTGACCTGGCCGCCCCTGTATCTACAAGAAATGGTAATGGTACACCAGCTACATCAACCATGACCTCAGGTTCCTTTCCAATGCTAGCAATCAACTTCACTGGCTGCAGACTACAGGTGTGGCCTGACCTCTATTGTGTAGTGGGACCTTCCCGCAGCGCATTGGCAGCTACGATATGTGAGGGGGGTAGCTGAGAGTTTTCGGAGGTCTGCCAATCCCTCCTAGGTGGGTACCTCCGTGTTTCCCCTCTATGTGGTCCCTGTTCCCAACTATGTGTGTTATAGCGTGGTTCATATCCTGGTCTAGGGGGTCTGTATACATTATGTGTCCTTTTATCCCTACATTCCCTTGAGTAGTGCCCTTCCTTCTGGCAATTGTAGCATACTATTACCCGAGACTTACCATCAGGGGTCTGGGGTTTTGGCTGATGGGACTTTCCTGTAAGTGCCTGTATACTTACCATCATCAGCTCATCCCCTTGCAACTCCCTGTGTTTTGTGATATTCCAATCATGTTCGATAACGGACTCTCTCAATGCAGCCACCGAGATACCTCTCCAGTTAGGTAGAGAGGTTTGCACCCTAGTCCTCAGTGTTTCCTTTAAACCATCCATTAACACCGAGACTGCTACCTCCCTGTGATGTGCATTATGCTCAATGTCCTCGACCCCAGTGTATCTAGCTATTTCCTGCAGTGCTCTATGGAAATATTCGGCTGCCGTTTCACCTTCCTTTTGTCTTATGGAGAAGATTTTATTCCATTTAACAACAGTAGGGAAATATACTCCTAATTGCAGATTGATTTGCTTTACGTTCTCCTGATTGTATTCATCAGTGAGAGGTACTTCTACATCTAATTTACAATCCGTTATGAATTTCGTGATGTCAATATTGGAGGGTAAACACACCCGTAGCACTGTTCGCCAATCTTTATTTGTGGGTTCATGGGCGTTACCTAACTCTCTAACAAATTTCTGGCATCTGACTAGATCTTTTCTGGGATCGGGGAACTCAGACATAATTGACCTTAACTCTGCTCGGGTCCAAGGACAATGCATGGCAATGTTCCTGATGGGAGTTACTCCCTGAGTGTCAGTTCTCCCATTGGGGACTGCGATCACCCTGACAGGATTTAATTTAATTACATCATTCTGGCTTGACTCTATAATGCGGGGAGCTATTGTCTCTGCATAGAGTATGGTGCCGTACTTACCTGTGGACACAACCTCACTTACCCCTCACTAGGGAGCATCGCTACAACCCTTGGTGGTTGGGCCATGCCCACCTGAGTATTCTGTATGGTGGCTGCTAGAGAGAGTGCCGATATCCTACTGGGCTCATCTTCCTGCTCACAGTCCTGGGGAATATTTTAAACGGGATACAGCTGGCAAGGGTTAGGGTTAGTACATTGATTAATTACTTTCTTATCCTTTACCAATGCACCATTGCTTGTAGCCAATTTCTCCCCATCAACATATGGTGGTGGTGGTGGTGGCAACATATGGTGGTGGTGGTGGTGGTGGTGGTGGTGCGGTCGCCATCGCTTTCCCGCTAGGTTTGGAACCTACTGTGTGAGCCAATTCCCTTTGCACATCCCCCTCTTGCTGCCACGAGTTTAAACAATCTGTATGTCTAATCCTTTGTTTTCTAGATTTTATCTGACATATCCTAATCCTTATGTTCTGTAATACCTCTGACTCAAAGCTGCCCATCCTAGGGATTGATGCCCTATCTTCCGCAGTCATACGTACCCATTCAGAACAAAAAGTCTCTGCGTGTGGACCATATTTCCCACACATAATGAACCTCGCCGACCCTCTCGGCCGCAATTCTTCAGCCTGAACCCTGGCTACCATACGTCTCTTACTTGAGCAACTGGCTCCCATTGTGGGTCCTTTCCCACAAACACCACTAAAATACACAATGCAAGCAGACGGTGAAAGTTCTCCGAGCACTCTTCACCCGCTCTCGCCCACATTGGCCAGTACTACAATACACTGTTGATAGTGGAAGACAATGTACCCAACTTAGGGCCCTAACTGGCTTCTATTCACTGGAAGTTTTTTAGGAGTGACTTAGCTTTTCCAGTGAATATCTACCGTTGGAGATTTTCCTGAGAGAGACCAGCGAAAACTCCCTGTCAGATTGTGTTTGGTCTGTGTCCCCGGAGGGGGCGCTAGTGGGTCAGTGGAGGTAGGAGGAAAGAGACGAGGAGGTTGTATCACGTTCTTGCGCATGAGCGCAAAGGTATTTTATTCAGCAGATAAGTTTAAACAGAAATGCAGCAGAAATAATATATCAGATGAGAAAACACTTGGAATGATAACAAATAGTCTATGGCAATGGATGATAGGTGACTTGAGAAATCATATCCGGAAATAAAACAACAGAATGAATGTCAATGAAATGATTCTGGTTTGGGAACCAGAGCAGGGTTATAAAACAGAGAACTAAGGCAGTAGATGGATATTGCAAACCTGAGCATAAGCAGGAGACCAACTCACAGTGCAGGTGATGAAGCACTGGCAGCAGCAAGCTGTGTCACAGGTGGAGGAATGAACACACCTGGAGTTTAGTCTTCAACTGCAGGCTGAAGCACACAAGGTGGTGATGAGTGTGAAGCCCAATGCAGGTTGCTGGTATTGCTGAGCCTTGAAGTTCCACGGGAGCAAGCAGAATCACCAGGAGTATAAGTTCTTAGCAGAGAACCAGGAACTCAGGAGAAACAGGAGCCGATCCTTTCATGCAGGTTGTCAGAATGACACAAAGTCCAGGATGCCTGTGAGGTGAAACTGTAGCCTCCTATATACCCCATGGTGTGCAGGGATTGGATGGAGGAAAGGACAGTGGGTGCGGCCACGCACCGGATTGGCCGCAGTATACTAGCTGTTTGGAAACTGTCATGGCGGCGCCCACGCCGCGGCCCAGCGGGGACGCGGCGCGCACACGCCCGCTGGCTCAGGAGTGTTCCCAGGACCTTGATGATGTCCCATGGCAGGGGCATAGGCGACAGGTGACCGCAGGGAGCCAGGACGGAGTCCGCAGCGGCGGACGGAAGCCAGTCTGGTAAGCCGATTCCTGACAGTACCCCCTCCTTTAGGGGTGGACACCGAACACCCACGTGGTTTGGAGGGATGAGTGCTGTGGAAGATACGGACCAACCTAGGAGCATGGACATCAGATGAATTCACCCAGCTTCTCTCCTCTGGGCCATAACCGAACCAGTCGACCAGGTACTGGAGACGTCCATACCGGCAACGAGAGTCCAGAATCTTGTTGATCTCAAATTCCACGCCCCGCTGAGTTCGAACCTTGGGACCTACTGGAAGAGTATTCTGAAAGCGGTTTAGGATTAGAGGTCTGAGGAGAGAAATGTGAAAGGCATTAGAAATACGAAGTGAAGGTGGTAATTTCAACTTGTAAGCCACTGGGTTGATGACACTCTCAATAGGGTAAGGACCAATGAAGCGTGGTGCAAACTTCATGGATGGGACCCTGAGACGAAGGTTGCGGGTTGATAACCAAACCCTGTCCCCCGGTTTCAAATGGGGAACCGCACGTCTCTTGCGGTCGGCGTAGATCTTGTATCGATTGGAGGCTTTTTTGAGGGAAACATGAATTCTTTTCCAAATGGAGGAAAACTGAGTCAGAGCAGTAGTGGCAGCAGGAACATCCAAGTGAGGGAGTTCTTGGAATTCAGGTACTCGAGGATGTTGCCCGTAGACTGCAAAGAATGGTGTCGTGTCTGTAGCAGTGTGGTAACGAAAGTTATGGGCGAACTCGGCCCATGGGAGCAGATTGAACCAATCATCCTGGGAGGATGTCACATATAACCTTAGAAAAGTCTCAAGTTCTTGATTGACTCTCTCTGTCTGCCCATTCGTCTGAGGATGGTATGATGACGAGAATTTCAATTTTATCTGCATGGCAGAACAGAGGGCCCTCCAAAACCTCGCTACAAACTGTACCCCCCGATCAGATATTATTTCGGAGGGTAAACCGTGTAAACGGAAGATCTCCTGTAGGAAGATCTGGGCAAGTTTCGGGGCAGAAGGGAGACCCTGGAGAGGAACGAAATGAGCCATCTTGGAAAATCTGTCCACTACAACCCAAATAGTGTTATGTCCCTGAGAAGGTGGAAGATCAGTGATAAAATCCATTGATAGGTGAGACCAAGGACGATTAGGGACAGATAAGGGTTGTAACTGACCTGCTGGAGACTGACGAGGAGTCTTGTGCTGCACACATTTCGGACAGGATGCCACGAAATCCTGGATGTCCACTTTCATCTTCGGCCACCAATATGATGCAGAAAGGAACTTGAATGTCTTCAGGACACCAGGATGACCAGAGAACTTGGATTGGTGGGCCCAAGCTAGCAACTTGGGACGGAGTTCTGGGGAAACAAAAGTCTTACCCGGAGGTGGAGCTGGAGAGACTTGAGAGGCAGCGAAAACCACGGGACTCAGGATGGAATGTGGCACAGAGTCAGATGTTCCCTCTTCTGATTCCATGGACCGGGATAATGCGTCGGCTTTCACATTCTGTGAACCTGGGCGGAAATGAAGCCTGAAATTAAAACGTGAGAAAAATATAGCCCACCTGGACTGGCGAGGGTTAAGGCACTGAGCTGCTTTTAGGTATAGCAGGTTTTTATGATCCGTGAAGATGTTAAACGGATGTTTAGCCCCTTCTAGGAGATATCTCCATTCCTCGAGAGCCAGTTTGATTGCCAGTAACTCTTGATCTCCCACGGAGTAGTTAGCTTCTGCGGGAAGAAACTTGCGAGAAAAGAATCCACAAGGGTGAACTTTCCCATCAGATCCCTTCTGGGAGAGAACAGCTCCAACCCCAACTGTAGAGGCATCTACCTCCAACTCGAACGGCCTGTTGACATCTGGCTGTGACAGCACTGGAGCAGACATAAAGGCTAGCTTGATCTTCCGGAAGGCTGCCAAGGCTTCTTCTGACCAGTTGGAATGATCTGCCCCTTTCCGAGTCAGGTTGGTAATAGGAGCGATGAGAGTGGAGAATCCTCGAATAAATTTTCTATAATAGTTGGCAAAACCCAGGAACCGCTGGATAGATTTGAGGGAGTTTGGAATGGACCAATTGGCAATGGCTTCCAATTTTGCCGGGTCCATCTGAAGATCCGATCCGGAAATTATATACCCCAGGAAGGGTATAGAGGGAACTTCGAAGGTACATTTAGATAATTTCCCGTAGAGACGGTTCTCACGAAGACGTCGGAGAACTTCACAGACTTGTAGGCGATGAGATGGAAGGTCTTGAGAAAAGATAAGAATATCATCTAAGTAAACAACAAGGTACTTATACAGGACATCACGAAAGATCTCGTTCACGAAGTGTTGGAATACCGCTGGAGCATTACTTAACCCAAATGGCATTACCAGGTATTCATAATGGCCATCTCGAGTGTTGAAGGCTGTCTTCCACTCGTCACCACTCCGGATTCTGATGAGATTATAGGCACCGCGGAGATCTAACTTGGTGAAGATGCGAGCCCCCTTAACTCTATCAAAAAGTTCGGTAATAAGTGGTAGAGGATAACTATTCTTGATGGTAATGTCATTGAGACCCCGATAGTCAATGCATGGACGTAATCCACCATCCTTCTTTTTGACGAAGAAGAACCCTGCACCAGCGGGTGAAGATGACGGACGGATGAATCCTTTCTGAAGATTCTCTCTGATGTAATTACTCATCGCCTCTGTTTCAGGAACAGACAAAGGGTAGGTGCGCCCCCTGGGTGGCTTCTTGCCAGGAAGGAGATCGATGGGACAATCCCATTCCCTATGGGGCGGCAGGATATCAGCAGCCTTTTCACAGAAGACGTCTGCGAAATCTTGATAAGCTGCTGGGAGTGTTAGCTGTGACTTTACTTCGGTAGACTTGATGGGACACACTTGGGCTAAGCAGGAATGATGACAGTGTGAACTCCATGAGGTAAGCTGCAACGTTGTCCAGTCGAACTGTGGGTTATGTAGTTGAAGCCAAGGCATGCCCAAGACAATCTCCTGGGTGGCTTGAGGGATGACCAGGAACTTGATCACTTCTGAATGGAGAAATCCAACTCCCAGAACCACTGGGGTAGTTTGATGTGAAATGTTCCCTTTAGAGATTCTACTACCATCCACAGCAGTAATGTATACAGGATAAGAGAGTTCACAGGTAGACAAGCAAAATTTGTTTACCGCAGCTTGGGTGATAAAATTTCCTGCAGCACCGCAGTCCACTAATGCTGACGCAGACTGGAGCCCAACGGAAGTTTCTAACGTCACTGGAAGAATGAGATCTTGTTGAGAAGGAGCTTGACTGAATGATCCTAACTTGACTCCTCCCTTACAAGTCAGGATCTGGCGTTTCCCGAACGCATCGTGCAGGAGTTAATTTGATGACCCGCAGCAGCACAGTATAGGCAAAGCCTCTCTCGTATTCTTCTTGCCCGCTCCTCAGGGGTTAGGCGGGACCTATTTACCTGCATAGGCTCGTCAGAAGAAGGAGGCTGAAACTGTACAGAAGGTATGAACCTTACTCTGCGAGGTTCACTCCGAGCGCGTTCATTATTGCGTTCGCGGATGCGAGAGTCCAGCTTTATACACAGGGAGATCAAGTCAGACAGTTGAACAGGAATGTCACGGGTTGCCAGTTCGTCCTTGATCCGATCCGAAAGTCCGTGCCAGAAGGTTGCTACCAGAGCTTGGTTGTTCCATTGGACTTCTGCAGCCAACGTCTGGAACTGGATGACATATTGTCCCATGCTTCGGTTACCTTGACGAAGTTGGATCAGGTCTGCCGAAGCTGATGTTGCACGACCAGGCTCGTCAAAGATCCGTCTAAAGGTTGACACGAAGTCAGAGTAGTTATTGATCAGAGGGTCAGCACGTTCCCACAAAGGAGACACCCAATTCAGAGCAGATCCAGAGAGTAAGGAAATGATGTAGGCAACCTTGGACCTTGGTGTAGGAAAGTTATGTGGTAATAACTCAAACTGTATTTCGCACTGATTAAGAAACCCGCGACATAATTTAGGACTGCCATCATATTTGCTCGGCACGGGCAGGTGCAGACGTGACACTGGAGCTGATGCAGCCGACATAGAAGAACTTACAGCACTGGCAGGTGCTGGGGTAACAGTAGGTGAGAGTACACTTGGCAGGGACTGCTGCAGTGTATCCAATCGGGAGGACATCCCTTGTAGAAAGTGAAGCATCTGCTGCTGCGCAACCTCTTGACCATCCAGACGGGAGACCAGATTTTGCAAGGCCTCTGACCCCACACTCCGTCCACCATCCGAGTCCATCGATCCTGGACTTACTGTCAGATTGTGTTTGGTCTGTGTCCCCGGAGGGGGCGCTAGTGGGTCAGTGGAGGTAGGAGGAAAGAGACGAGGAGGTTGTATCACGTTCTTGCGCATGAGCGCAAAGGTATTTTATTCAGCAGATAAGTTTAAACAGAAATGCAGCAGAAATAATATATCAGATGAGAAAACACTTGGAATGATAACAAATAGTCTATGGCAATGGATGATAGGTGACTTGAGAAATCATATCCGGAAATAAAACAACAGAATGAATGTCAATGAAATGATTCTGGTTTGGGAACCAGAGCAGGGTTATAAAACAGAGAACTAAGGCAGTAGATGGATATTGCAAACCTGAGCATAAGCAGGAGACCAACTCACAGTGCAGGTGATGAAGCACTGGCAGCAGCAAGCTGTGTCACAGGTGGAGGAATGAACACACCTGGAGTTTAGTCTTCAACTGCAGGCTGAAGCACACAAGGTGGTGATGAGTGTGAAGCCCAATGCAGGTTGCTGGTATTGCTGAGCCTTGAAGTTCCACGGGAGCAAGCAGAATCACCAGGAGTATAAGTTCTTAGCAGAGAACCAGGAACTCAGGAGAAACAGGAGCCGATCCTTTCATGCAGGTTGTCAGAATGACACAAAGTCCAGGATGCCTGTGAGGTGAAACTGTAGCCTCCTATATACCCCATGGTGTGCAGGGATTGGATGGAGGAAAGGACAGTGGGTGCGGCCACGCACCGGATTGGCCGCAGTATACTAGCTGTTTGGAAACTGTCATGGCGGCGCCCACGCCGCGGCCCAGCGGGGACGCGGCGCGCACACGCCCGCTGGCTCAGGAGTGTTCCCAGGACCTTGATGATGTCCCATGGCAGGGGCATAGGCGACAGGTGACCGCAGGGAGCCAGGACGGAGTCCGCAGCGGCGGACGGAAGCCAGTCTGGTAAGCCGATTCCTGACACTCCCTATACACTAATACACAAATCACGCTTGCGTATGCTCTACACGCTGCTAATGATGCCGCGTCACGTATTGCACCCACAAACGCGCGGTCCAATTGCACAGCGTATAGGTACTTGTTACCTATCTGCTCTACGACCACTAGAGTCGAATATACAAGCTGCGCTCCTCAGCCGGAGCGTAGCAAAAAAAACCTTTACTTCAATACTACACAATGCACAATTCTCTATTACGCTCCTCTGCAAATCTCCTCACGATTTGCGTATTTCACTATCTGTATTAACGTGAGTCAGCCGCCTCACGCCGCCAAGCCTCCACTTACTTGGTGTACCAACGACGGGATCCGAATTCCCGGGGTTTAATACAATCACTCATACTTTCAGCTCACACAAATACACAGTGTTTTTCTGTACAGAAAAATTTCCACTCTTTCTGATTGGCAGCTTTACCCCAGAGGCAGTACAGTTTAAACAAAAGTCTTACACTAATCTGCTTTTGAAATCGGATAGTTATGTTCTATTGTATTTAAGGTATCCCACCTTTAATTGAGCAACTATCGTGTGATTTGTACTTAGCGTCTGCACTCCTACGCAACCTTGCATAAACACGCGAGCGTGCGTGCCTTTTCCACCGCGTGCGTGGCCCTGTACTTTGTCCGGCCCACGTGTACAAATGTGCGTCCACAATTATACAATCCACACAATCTCTATAAATGTGAGCAATACAAACTATAATTGCCCACAAACACAACCCACACTTGTTCTGTGTAAACCTTTACAACCAGGCCAGAATTGTGTTTTGTGTCTTTATAATTACTCCCTTAACACACTAATTCAAATTTATCTATATAGCGAACAAATGTATCCGATTTCACGCAGATCTAAACTGATTTAAAAATCTATACCTTGTGGCAACAATATGTGAGAGGGTATGCAAAGTATAGGTACGCCCTGTGTACGCTTTTTCGTGCCAAAAAATTACACTGAGACAATAAACAGCTTCTTTCTGTATCCGGGTTTCACACCAGCACCTCTTAAGACTACAGCCACAGACGTGATCTAACAACACAGAATAGGGTTTAAAAACGCCCAAGCAACCAGAAAAAGTTTATCTTAAGATGCGTCTCCACCCTTTGTTGATAGATCAAAGTCTGTTTTATGGGCTGCAAATCTGTGAGTATGTAGTGAACCGGAGGAGCCCCCAATTGTGAATGCTGATTATTTTGCAGGACAGAAAGCTATACCTTAATACACTTAAATTCGAGCTGCTGTGGCCGCTGTAAGTAATCCTTACCCTACGTACTTTTTACACAGTTAGCATACAAGAGCCCGTACCGTGTACGCACTTTGCGTACACACGCCGCGACGGACATACAAAGTACACGCAGTGCATACACACACACCGACACGCGGTTAGCACAATGCAGATACACGTGTGATAGAAATACACCTTAAACCTTTAGCAGGAAATGGGACATGACACCAATTGTATTTCAAAACTATGTTGGGGTCCAACCCACCAACGGTTATTTTACTAGCAGGGGGTTACAACAATAATACAATACAATAAGAGAAAAAGGCTACAGTCAATGGTACATACATTTGTTTGCCTGCGCTTCCCGGTCCGGTCCTCAGTCATCAAGGTAGATGACCTTCAGAGATTGTGTGTGACCGGACCTGCAGCTGGCTTTTTATACATTTGTCCAAAACCTAATACAATGAAATCTGTAATCTCTTCATCTATTGGTCACTGGGATGGTCATTTACAGTACAGGAGAGGTCATAGGTGAGTTTGAATAGGTGGGCGATGTCTGGTCCAGGTGCAGGTGCAGTTGGTCTCCACTGGGTTCCTGACGAATATCAGGAGTACAGTAAATACAGTTGATATTAATATTCTGCTCCTACACATATCTATTCGCAGGAGCGTGCAATCTTCCGCAAACCAACACCGGAATATTACTCTTAAAATACCCTACAGCTGGATACCAAACACCACCTCCTAACCTAATTCTGTCCCCTCTTATCCTGTAAAGGTGAATCCCTTCGTTATTATACCCTTTAAGCAAGTGTAACTCGCTGGTGTGGTGCAGGGAGACTATGTGTACATTGTGCACTATGTGTATTAAATATGTAATGTGTCTTTATGGCTTTTCCATGCAATCACAAATACCACAGTAATTACTCATACCACGCGCTAATACGCAGGACCACGTGAGCGGTCATACGCAACTTGCGAATATGTGCACGCACGGCAGAAAAAGTACGCGCACAGAGGCCATCTGTGTGTAGTTTGTATGTGATGTGTGTACTGCAATATTTTTGACTTCGACAGCCCGTTCAATAATCATATCAGAGCATTCATCTTGGACATCCAATAAAGCTGGGAGGACGTCACGTATTAATTTCAATAGCTCCGAACCTTTCACAGCCTCAGGCAATCCAATAACCCGGAGTTTCAGTCCCCTGGACCTATTTTCCAATTCATCTGTCTTGTTATGTAGCTGGTAACAAGACTTGGTGTTTAAACTGACAGCTTTCTTCAGATTGGCAATATCAGCAAAACATTCCCCCAATCTATGCTCAGTAGTTGTAAGACTCTGGTAGAACTGGGCTAGCTGCCTGTTAATATCTGCAGTTTGTTCTTTCAAAAGAGGACCCACAGTCTCTTTAATAGCATTATCCAGTGCAGTGTAAGTAAGGGGAACCTCTGCGGCTTGTGGCACAGCAGGTGAGTGTGGGGGGGTGCTCCCATTAGACATCTCATGGGAGGAAGAGGGAGAAGGCGACCTACCCCGTGATGGCAGCGGAGGAGAGCTCTGTGGAGAGGCAGTAGGCAGGGTGGGTTGCAGAGCTGCCAAGGAGTCCCCAGCGCCCGCCATTTTTTCTTCAGTGCGGCGCCGCTCCTTCTGGCCTTTACTGCGCAGCATGAGGGGAGTCATATAGCGCTCCATACACTGCAAGCTGTCACCGGCGCTATGGGGACATGGTGGTCCAATCACGGGAGGCTGAGGGCAGTGGAAAGGGTGCAAATTATTGGGAGGTTAGCAGAGCCGATCTCCCTAGCTGCTAACCATGCGGCACCCGGAACTGGAAGTCATTTCTTTACTTCTTTATTAAAACCTGACGACAGTGCTGGGGCACTGAAACGTTGTTTAAAGATACGAGACCGCTGTTTGTCCGTTACTAATGCCGTGAGTGCCGCAACTCCATTCTCCTATACGTTACATATGTGAGGGCATTGGCTCCATCATTTTATATATATATATATATATATATATATATATATATATATATATATATATATAGTATCCAAATAATCCGGCACTCTTGCTAATGTCCAGCTGCCTGGGTGCCATTGTCTAAAATTGTACACATGATGGAGTCAGAACAGTATATGCTCAAGACAGACACGGCACTCCAGGACTAACTATAAAGGTTTTTAATAATCCAGCTTATTCAACAACCTGCATACCATCCGGTCCAAGGTGCAAATGTCCGCAGGGACCAGTGGTGCGATATATGACATCAAAGCACAAGCATGTTACAATGCAGCATTTCGGACCATACAAGGCCCTTCATCAGGTGATGCTGGTGCTGGCAACAAACAAATAAAAAATAAAAAAAAACTTTCATGCTATAATTGAACTGTTTCAGTTCCAACACCTCCGGTAATTCTTCTCTAAATTGGATATAAGAGGGACTGCCACTTAAAGGGCTACTGCATATGTTTTTTAGTTTATTGGAAATGAATTTGTCTATGTTTATAAATATGTATTAAACTATACTTCACTATATAAACCTTTTCTCATTTGCATATTGACACAACCTCCCTCTGCAATGAGGAAGTAAGCGATAAAATTCAACAAATAACAGAATACCAAGGAGCGCTAGTTGAGTAACCCCTCTGTTTATTATTGTTATTGACACTTTTGAGTAGAAAACTTTAGTTTGACTTGGAGTGCCATACACAGACTTTGCCAGAATTTGGCTACGAACTGGACACCTCTATCGGAGATAATCTCTTCAGGAAGACCATGTAATCTGAAGATCTCTTGAATATAGACTTGAGCCAGCTTGGAAGCTGATGGAAGACCGGTGAGAGGGACAAAGTGAGCCATCTTGGTGAACCGGTAAACTACCACCCAGATGGTATTATACTTGTTACACTCAGGAAGATCTGAAATAAATTCCATGGATAAATGGGTCCATGGGCGGTGAGGAATAGACAATGGTACCAGTTGTCCAGCGGGTGGCTGGTGAGGTACTTTGTGCTGAGCACACTTGGGGCAGGATGCAATAAATTCTGTAGTGTCCTTCTTCAGGGTCAGCCACCAGTATGATATGGAAACAAATTCAAAGGTTTTTTGAATACCCGCGTGTCCGGCGAAGCGAGAGGAATGTGCCCATTGCAAGAGCTTCTTTCTGAGTGACGGTTTAACAAAGCTTTTCCCTGGTGGAGGCATAGAGTCCACTCTCACAGTGGCGAATGCCATTGGATCAAGAATAGGATGTTTACCAGTAGATTCAGACTCATTTTCTTGCTCCCAGGAGCGGGAAAGAGCATCAGCCTTGTGATTCTGTATCCCTGGACAAAACGAGAGTTTAAAGTTAAACCTGGTGAAGAAGAGTGCCCATCTGGCTTGACGAGGATTGAGGCATTGGGCGGCTTTTAAGTACAGAAGATTCTGGTGGTCTGTCAGGATATTGATGGTATGAGAAGCCCCCTCCAGTAGATATCTCCATTCTTCGAGAGCGAGCTTGATTGCAAGAAGTTCTTGGTCACCAATAGCGTAATTGCGCTCAGCAGGAGAGAACTTCCATGAGAAGCCACAAGGATGTAAGTGGCATTCAATGGCTCTTTGAGACAGGACTGCGCCAACTCCAACTGATGAGGCATCCACCTCCAGGGTGAAGGGCGAGCTGGTATCAGGCTGTTTCAGAACTGGAAAAGAGACAAACTTTGGTTTAAGTAAATAAAAGTCTTGAGTAGCTTTTTCCGACCACTTGGAGGGATTGGCACCTTTTCTTGTAAGAGCAGTGATAGGTGCCACAATAGTAGAGAAGCCTCGAATGAACCTCCTGTAATAATTGATGAACCCCAAGAATCTTTGAACACCCTTGAGTGTCGTGGGTATTGGCCAATCGCGGATAGCCTGGAGTTTCTCAGGATCCATCTCTAATCTAGAACCGGACACAATGTAACCCAGAAACGGAATTGACTTGACCTCGAAGACACATTTTTCCAAATTACAACAAAGATGATTGGCACGGAGGCGAGACAGGACCTCCTTGACCCAGTGACGATGTTCCTTTAAATCATTAGCGACGATGAGAATATCATCAAGGTAGACCACAACATGTCGGTAGAGGATATCTCAGAAAATTTAATTCACAAAATTTTGAAATACCGCTGGAGCGTTGCTGAGTCTGAAAGACATGACGCGGTACTCATAATGTCCGTCACGGGTGTTAAACGCGGTCTTCCACTCGTCACCCTTCCAGATACGGATGAGGTTGTACGCACCCCTCAGGACCAACTTGGAAAAGATGGTGGCTCCACTGACACGATCAAATAGCTCAGTGATGACAGGCAAAGGGTACCAGTTTTTCACAGTGATGTCGTTAAGCCCATGGTTAGTCAATACAGGGTCGCAGACCGGGATCAGTACTAAATGCTACCGGCCGGAATCCCGGCGGTCGAAATACCGATGCCGGAATCCCGACCACACAATCCCGACAGGGCTGGCGAGCGGAACGCAGCCCCTTGCGGGCTCGCTTCGCTCGCCACGCTGCGGGCACGGTGCCTCACTACGCTCGCCACACTATTAGATTCTCCCTCTATGGGTGTCGTGGACACCCACGGAGGGAGAATATGTCGGGATTGTGGCGGTCGGGATTGTGGCGTCGGTATTTCGACCGCCGGGATTCCGGCCGGCGGAATCTTGACCGCATCCCCGCAGACCACCGTCTTTCTTTATCATGAAGAAGAAGCCTGCGCCGGCTGGAGAGGAGGAAGGCCGGATAAAACCTTTAGAAAGGTTCTCTTCAATATACTCCTCCATGGAGTGGGTTTCTGGAAGCGACAGCGGATAAGTGCATCCCCAAGGTGGAGTCTTCCCTGGAATTAGATCAATAGGACAATCCCACTCCCTATTAGGAGGAAGACTATCTGCGGAGGACTTGCTGAATACATCAGTGAAATCTTGGTACGGTGGAGGTGGAACATCTGGAGATTTGGAAGAAGAGGTGCAGACTGGAAGTACCTTTTGAAGACAGGTCTCCTAACAGGAAGGACTCCATGCCAGGATACGCGTAGTCTTCCAATCAAGTTGTAGATTATGGAGACAAAGCCATGGAAGGCCTAGAACCACAGGATGTGTGGCTTTTGGAATAACCAGGAATGATATCAATTCAGAGTGAAGAGCTCCTACCTTCAGACGGATAGGCAGGGTCTTGAAGTTAATGACTACATCGGAAATCCTGCTGCCATCCACAGCAGTCAAGCATATAGAAGATGAAAGTCTCTTGGTGGGTAGGGACCACTGCTTAAGGAATTCCTCAGTCACAAAGTTTCCAGCTGCTCCAGAGTCCAGCAAAGCAATGAGGTTCTTGAAGCGCAGAGACACTTGAAGAGAAACTGGAAGATTGTAATCACATGAAGATGGAGAGTAGGTCATTACTCCTAGCCGGCCCTCTCCCTGTCTGGCTGGGATTTGGGGTTTCCCTGACGCTTCGGAGAAGCGTTGATGACATGAGATGGAGCAGCACAATATAGACACAGGTGTTCGGACAGGCGTCTCCTATGCTCTGTAGGCGACAGACGAGAGCGATTGATCTGCATGGGCTCATCTTTGGGCGGAGATAGCTGACGAGGAGGATTAACGATAGAGGTCTTAGGAAGCGTGGACCTTCCTCGCTCAGTCACCCTTTCGCGGAATTGGAGATCAACTTTGGTGCAGAGAGATATGAGCTCATCTAGTTTTGGAGATAAGTCTCTAGTAGCAAGCTCATCCTTGATTCGTTCGGATAACCCGTGCCAGAAGGCTGCATAGAGCGTTGTCATTCCAGGAGAGTTCAGACGCTAGGATTTGGAACTGTACCAGATATTGGCCAACTGTCCATGTCCCCTGACGTAGCCGGAGAAGATCAGTGGAGGCATATGTCACACGTCCTGGTTCGTCAAAGATGCGTCCGAAGGTTGCCACAAAATCTGCATATGAAGAGAGCAGAGCATCCGACTTCTCCCATAGAGGTGAGGCCCAATCCAAGGCAGAGCCACTGAGGAGGGAGATGATGTAGGCAACCTTGGTGCGGTCAGTTGGGAAATTGCCAGGCTGTAACTCAAAGTGTATTTCACACTGATTTAGAAACCCTCGACAGGCTTTGGTGGAACCATCGAACTTGGCTGGTGTCGGCAAATGGAGACGAGGTGCAGAAAGGGGAATGGTGGGTGGGGTTACCACCTGAGGTACTGTAGTCAGAACACTGGACGCCCCTGAACCACGGAGGGTTGCTTGAATTCCATCCAGCCGGGAGGAGAGGTCCTGGAGACAGCAAATCACTTGACCTTGTACAGCTTCCTGATGTTCTGAGCGGGCTGCAAGTTGTTGCATCGGGTTGATCGCTTGGGCCTGGTCTCCAGTTGTATCCATTAGGTCAGTGCTTACTGTCACAACTGAGGGCTGAGGCTGACCTGGGGAAGCCTCAGATGTAGGGGCTGGCGTGTAGGTGAACCGGGAAGGTAGAATTGGGTTCCTAGCTATACAGGAGATCTAGCACCATCTGCCCGAAGGCGTGACCACGACAACGGAGTTATAAAAATAAAAGTCTGTTTAATGAACACACAGTATAGACACCTTGGTTATGCAATGACTTCAACAGAAGATGTGCAGATAGATATTACAGTACAGTTCCTAGAAGCGCGGAGGTAATAAGTGCTGTGGCTTTGCAGAACGGTATGTTAAAGTCCTTGCCAAATCCGGAGCTGGTAAGTCCGTATGCCACAGCTAACCGCTGAGGTGAGGAACGAGCTGGTACTGCCCAGCAGATGATACACAGAGGCTGGGGTAAACACAGGTGCACAGAAGTTGAGATGGTACTTGGTAGAACTGCAGAGAATACCAGATGGAACTGGTGTGAACCAAAAGGTGTACTGAACTCAACGCTGGAGTCCGATGCAGAGGCAGAACTCTGGGAGGCAACGGAGTCATCTGCCGCCGGGCTCCTGCTCTGAAGGGGGCACCTGTCCTCCCATTCTGTGACACCATTGAATTAAGTTAATTGATATCTGTCACTGTCTTTTCAGTGGCCAACTTCCTCACTGGTCCCTGCACCTTACAAATCACACCCTCTTTATTATACACATTTTACAAGTGTCACACCCAGGATTAGAAACCACTGCAAAGAAATGTGTGATTTAAAATAAGAATTTACTTACCGATAATTCTATTTCTCGTAGTCCGTAGTGGATGCTGGGAACTCCGTAAGGACCATGGGGAATAGCGGCTCCGCAGGAGACTGGGCACAAAAGTAAAGCTTTAGGACTACCTGGTGTGCACTGGCTCCTCCCCCTATGACCCTCCTCCAAGCCTCAGTTAGGATACTGTGCCCGGACGAGCGTACACAATAAGGAAGGATTTTGAATCCCGGGTAAGACTCATACCAGCCACACCAATCACACCGTACAACTTTTGATCTGAACCCAGTTAACAGCATGATAACAGAGGAGCCTCTGGAAAGATGGCTCACAACCACAATAACCCGATTTAGTTAACAATAACTATGTACAAGTATTGCCGACAATCCGCACTTGGGATGGGCGCCCAGCATCCACTACGGACTACGAGAAATAGAATTATCGGTAAGTAAATTCTTATTTTCTCTGACGTCCTAGTGGATGCTGGGAACTCCGTAAGGACCATGGGGATTATACCAAAGCTCCCAAACGGGCGGGAGAGCCGAGACCCCTCGGGCAGCCGCCCAAGATGAGCCCACCTTCCTTGTGGAATGGGCTTTTACAGATTTTGGCTGTGGCAGGCCTGCCACAGAATGTGCAAGCTGAATTGTACTACAAATCCAACGAGCAATAGTCTGCTTAGAAGCAGGAGCACCCAGCTTGTTGGGTGCATACAGGATAAACAGCGAGTCAGATTTTCTGACTCCAGCCGTCCTGGAAACATATATTTTCAGGGCCTTGACTACGTCCAGCAACTTGGAGTCCTCCAAGTCCCTAGTAGCCGCAGGTACCACAATAGGCTGGTTCAGGTGAAACGCTGACACCCTCTTAGGGAGAAACTGAGGACGAGTCCTCAATTCCGCCCTGTCCGAATGGAAAATCAGATAAGGGCTTTTACAGGATAAAGCCGCCAATTCTGACACGCGCCTGGCCGAAGCCAGGGCCAACACATGACCACTTTCCACGTGAGATATTTCAAATCCACAGATTTAAGTGGTTCAAACCAATGTGATTTTAGGAACCCCAAAACTACATTGAGATCCCAAGGTGCCACTGGAGGCACAAAAGGAGGCTGTATATGCAGCACCCCCTTGACAAACGTCTGAACTTCAGGAACTGAAGCCAGTTCTTTCTGGAAGAAAATTGACAGGGCCGAAATCTGAACCTTAATGGATCCTAATTTTAGGCCCATAGACACTCCTGTTTGCAGGAAATGCAGGAATCGACCTAGTTGAAATTCCTCCATTGGGGCCTTACTGGCCTCGCACCGCGCAACATATATTCGCCAAATGCGGTGATAATGCTTTGCGGTTACATCCTTCCTGGCATTGATCAGGGTAGGGATGACTTCATCCGGAATGCCTTTTTCCTTCAGGATCCGGCGTTCAACCGCCCTGCCGTCAAACGCAGCCGCGGTAAGTCTTGGAATAGACAGGGTCCTTGCTGGAGCAGGTCCCTTCTTAGAGGTAGAGGCCACGGGTCCTCCGTGAGCATCTCTTGAAATTCCGGGTACCAAGTCCTTCTTGGCCAATCCGGAGCCACGAGTATAGTTCTTACTCCCCTCCGTCTTATAATTCTCAGTACTTTTGGTATGAGAGGCAGAGGAGGGAACACATACACTGACTGGTACACCCACGGTGTTACCAGAGCGTCCACAGCTATTGCCTGAGGGTCCCTTGACCTTGCGCAATACCTGTCCAATTTTTTGTTTAGGCGGGACGCCATCATGTCCACCTTTGGTTTTTCCCAACGGTTTACAATCATGTGGAAGACTTCTGGGTGACGTCCCCACTCTCCCGGGTGGAGGTCGTGCCTGCTGAGGAAGTCTGCTTCCCAGTTGTCCACCCCCGGAATGAACACTGCTGACAATGCTATCACATGATTT
Organism: Pseudophryne corroboree; assembly: GCF_028390025.1. NCBI lineage: Eukaryota > Metazoa > Chordata > Amphibia > Anura > Myobatrachidae > Pseudophryne > Pseudophryne corroboree. Next base: position 1,054,275,104 of record NC_086445.1, read on the forward strand.
TCCGCCCAGTGAAAAATCCTTGCAGCTTCTGCCATTGCCCTCCTGCTTCTTGTGCCGCCCTGTCTGTTTACGTGGGCGACTGCCGTGATGTTGTCCACTGGATCAGCACCGGCTGACCTTGAAGCAGAGGTCTTGCTTGGCTTAGGGCATTGTAAATGGCCCTTAGCTCCATTTATGTGAAGTGATGTCTCCAGGCTTGACCACAAGCCCTGGAAATTTCTTCCCTGTGTGATTGCTTTCCCGCCTCGCAGGCTGGCATCCGTGGTCACCAGGACCCAGGCCTGAATTCCGAATCTGCGGCCCTCTAGAAGATGAGCACTCTGCAACCACCACAGGAGAGACACCCTTGTCTTTGGTGACAGGGTTATCCGCTGATGCATCTGAAGATGCGATCCGGACCATTTGTCCAGCAGGTCCCACTGGAAAGTTCTTGCGTGGAATCTGCCGAATGGAATTGCTTCGTAGGAAGCTACCATTTTTCCCAGGACCCTTGTGCACTGATGCACTGACACTTGGCCTGGTTTTAGGAGGTTTCTGACTAGTTCGGATAACTCCCTGGCTTTCTCCTCCGGGAGAAACCCCTTTTTCTGGACTGTGTCCAGGATCATCCCTAGGAATAGAAGACGTGTCGTCGGGATCAGCTGCGATTTTGGAATAATGAGAATCCAACCGTGCTGCCGCAGCACTACTTGAGATAGTGCTACCCCGACTACCAACTGTTCCCTGGATCTTGCCCTTATCAGGAGATCGTCCAAGTAAGGGATAACTAAAACTCCCTTCCTTCGAAGGAGTATCATCATTTCGGCCATTACTTTGGTAAAGACCCGGGGTGCCGTGGACAAACCAAACGGCAGCGTCTGAAACTGATAGTGACAGTTCTGTACCACAAAGCTGAGGTACCCTTGGTGTGAAGGGTAAATTGGGACATGTAGGTAAGCATCCTTGATGTCCAGAGACACCATATAATCCCCTTCTTCCAGGTTTGCAGTGACTCCATCTTGAATTTGAACCTCTGTATGTAAGTGTTCAAGGATTTTAGATTTTAAATAGGTCTCACCGAGCCGTCCGGCTTCGGTACCACCAATAGCGTGGAATAATACCCCTTTCCCTGTTGTAGGAGGGGTACCTTGATTATCACCTGCTGGGAATACAGCTTGTGAATGGCTTCCAATACCGCCTCCCTGTCGGAGGGAGACGTCGGTAAAGCAGACTTTAGGAAACGGCGAAGGGGAGACGTCTCGAATTCCAATTTGTACCCCTGAGATACCACCTGAAGGATCCAGGGGTCCACCTGTGAGTGAGTGAGTGAGTGAGCCCACTGCACGCTGAAATCTTTGAGACGGGCCCCCACCGTGCCTGAGTCCGCTTGTAAAGCCCCAGCGTCATGCTGAGGACTTGGCAGAAACGGGAGAGGGCTTCTGTTCCTGGGAATTGGCTGTTTGCTGCAGCCTTTTTCCTCTCCCTCTGCCACGGGGCAGAAATGAGGAGCCTTTTGCCCGCTTGCCCTTATGGGGCCGAAAGGACTTATGTTGAGAGGCTACCTGGGGTAAAAATGTGGATTTCCCAGCCGTTGCCGTGGCCACCAGGTCTGTTAGACCTACCCCAAATAACTCCTTTTTGTAATCAGCATCACCTGACCACTGCCGCGTCCATAACCCTCTTCTGGCGGATATGGACAGCGCACTTACTCTTGATGCCAGTCGGCAAATATCCCTCTGTGCATCACGCATATATAGAAATGCATCTTTTAAATGCTCTATAGTCAGTAATATACTGTCCCTATCTAGGGTATCAATATTTTCAGTCAGGGAATCCGACCACGCCAGGCCCGCACTGCACATCCAGGCTGAGGCGATTGCTGGTCGTAGTATCACACCCGTGTGAGTGTATATACATTTTAGGATATTTTCCTGCTTTCTGTCAGCAGGTTCCTTAAGGGCGGCCGTATCCGGGGACGGTAGTGCCACCTGTTTAGACAAGTGTGTGAGCGCTTTATCCACCCTAGGGGGTGTTTCCCAACGTGCCCTATCCTCTGGCGGGAAGGGGTATGATGCTAATAACTTTTTAGGAATTAACAGTTTTTATCGGGGGAAACCCACGCATCATCACACACTTCATTTAATTCCTCAGATGCAGGAAAAACTACAGGCAGTTTTTTCTCACCCAACATAATACCCTTTTTAGTGGTACTGGTATTATCAGAAATATGTAAAACATTTTCCATAGCCTCAATCATGTAACGTGTGGCCCTACTGGAAGTCACATTCGTCTCTCTATCGTCGACACTGGAGTCAGTATCCGTGTCGGCGTCTGTATCTGCCATCTGAGGTAACGGGCGTTTTAGAGCCCCTGATGGCTTTTGAGACACCTGGACAGTGTAAAGAGCTGACACTGTCACGTAATTCCTTCCATAAGCTCAGCCATTCAGGTGTCGACTCCCTAGGGGGTGACATCTCCATTACAGGCTATTGCTCCGCCTCCACACCATTTTCCTCCTCATACATGTCGACACAATCGTACCGACACACAGCACACACACAGGGAATGCTCTGATAGAGGACAGGACCACACAAAGCCCTTTGGGGAGACAGAGGGAGAGTATGCCAGCACACACCAGAGCGCTATATATATATACAGGAATACCACTATAAAATGTGCTTTTCCCTTATAGCTGCTGTTATTATTAGAAACTGCGCCAAATTAGTGCCCCCCTCTCTTTTTTTACCCTTTTCTGTAGTGCAGGACTGCAGGGGAGAGTCAGGGAGACATCCTTCCAGCGGAGCTGTGATGGAAAATGGCGCCCGTGTGCTGAGGAGATAGGCTCCGCCCCCTTCTCGGCGGCCTTTTCTCCCGCTTTTTGGTGAGTTCTGGCAGGGGTTAAAATACATCCATATAGCCCTGGGGGTTATATGTGGTGTATTTTTGCCAGCCAAGGTGTTTACATTGCTGCTCAGGGCGCCCCCCCCTAGCGCCCTGCACCCTCAGTGACCGAAGTGTGAAGTGTGCCTGAGTAACAATGGCGCACAGCTGCAGTGCTGTGCGCTACCTTGTTGAAGACTGATGTCTTCTGCCGCCGATTTTTCCGGACCTCTTCTTGCTTCTGGCTCTGTAAGGGGGCCGGCGGCGCGGCTCTGGGACCGAGCTCCGAGGCTGGGCCTGTGTTCGGTCCCTCTGGAGCTAATGGTGTCCAGTAGCCTAAGAAGCCCAATCCACTCTGCAAGCAGGTGAGTTCGCTTCTTCTCCCCTTAGTCCCTCGATGCAGTGAGCCTGTTGCCAGCAGGTCTCACTGAAAATAAAAAACCTAAACTAAAACTTTCACTAAGAAGCTCAGGAGAGCCACCTAGTGTGCACCCTTCTCGTTCGGGCACAGAGATCTAACTGAGGCTTGGAGGAGGGTCATAGGGGGAGGAGCCAGTGCACACCAGGTAGTCCTAAAGCTTTACTTTTGTGCCCAGTCTCCTGCGGAGCCGCTATTCCCCATGGTCCTTACGGAGTTCCCAGCATCCACTAGGACGTCAGAGAAAATAAAAGACAATTAAATATATAAATACAGTATATACATTTTTTTCACACACACACACACACACACACACACACACATTTATCTTGATATAGGAAATACCAATATTTATCTTGCCTCCGGGCAACTGGGACGAACTTATGCCACTGGTCCGATGGTGAGTATCGATGGAGACTGTGGTTCGATGTTGTGTGGTCACAGATGCAGAGCGATTTTGGAATACCGCTGGTAATGTAGAATGATACATGAGATAATGTAGAACACCACTTGAAGGCTGATAGTGACACAGGAGCACTGTAGAGAGCTGGTAGCCAGTGATGAATTCACTATGTAGCATAGAGAGCGATGCTGCAGGGAATAGAAGCTGGAAGTGATACCAGGACACCGCTGGAGGCGAAGCAGGACCAACGCTGTCAGCAGGAAGCCGGTGTCCGATCGCAGCAGGTAACCGGGAGCAATGCTGGAACACTGCAGAAGTCAGGCTGCACCGCAGGATGGAAACAGGTGCAGGTCTCTTAGTGGAGCTGAATCACAGGAGCTGGAATACCTGGAAAAACAAGCTGTAGAATCCACAAGCAGGAGTGACATGTGTACAGGTTAGACAACCAAAGCACTGACGATCATCCAGCCCTGGAGCAGGATATTTATACCAGCTGATAAGCAAGTATTGGCTGGGTAATTAGGCAGAGTCCAGAGTGCAGCTGATAGGCTGTAGAATAACATGTGATGGGAACAAATATGGCTGCGCCCATGTTTGAATCTGGAGGGAAAGTCTGTTTGTATATACATGTGGTAATTAGTAGTAATGGCGGCAGAGGCTGCGGAGGGCAGGAGACGCCATTCTTTAAAACAAATGAGATTAACTGTAAAGCTGCCATGACAGCGCTGCCGGGATCACAGAGAAGAGACTTGAGGCCATGATATGCAGCGCGCTGCCCGCAGACAGCGCAGGTGGAATCCAGGCTTGGAACGCTGGGCCAGTCTCAGGACACACTTAGGGGTATATTTACTAAAATGTATAATTTTCAGATTAGGTTGAAGATTAAATACGAATGACATCGGGAGTGTTAATTTGCAACTTTTTTTTAACGACTAATTTATTATGCTTTTGTATTTTGTGTTTTCGTAATTTCCGATGTCGATGTTATTCGTATTTTCTTCAGTGTGAACGCGGCCGATTACTGTATTTGCGGCCGTATATTTGTGTTATTTTACGGATTCGTAATTCTATTTTACACGGCAGACTTTTTGTCCCTTCCCGGCCGCGTTAATTTCTGACTTCCGTTTTCGTCACTCGTCCGTGATTGGTTGTGTTTGTGATGGAGGAGTGTCTGTGCTCATTAGTATAAAAACGCCCCAACCAGCCGCACTTCGTGGGTTTAGCTAGTGGAGAAGTGAGAGGAAGTTGTGGATTTAGGGTTGGTGATTTGTTGGTAGGTTTTGGTGATTTTTGGCGATTGCTGAGTGCTGTATTGTGTGTGTAAGTAGTCTTGTGATACTTGTTGTGTAGTTGCTTTAAATTTTGTTTCATTTTTAGTGTTTGTTTTTTATTTACAGTCTCTTGTCATTGTTTGTTTGTGAGTGTGTGTGTGTGTGTGTGTGTGTGTGTGTGTGTGTGTGTGTGTGTGTGTGTGTGTGTGTGTGTGTGTGTGTGTGTGTGTGTGTGTGTGTGGTGGTAGTGGAGGAGTGTGTTTTGTGGTTTGTTTTTTTACTCAGTGTTATTTGTTGTTTGTCATTATTATGTCCCAGTCAGAGGTGAGTGAGAGGGAGGAGGTGAGTGAGGTGGAGGAGGTGAGTGAGGGGGAGGAAGTGAGTGAGGTGGAGGAGGTTAGTGAGGTGGAGGAGGAGGGTGAGGTTGCTGCTGTGGCCTCCAGTGAGAGTGACCACTACCAAGACGGGCAGAAATGTTAAATTTAGCTATGCGGAAAATATGGCTTTGGTGCGGGAGTTGATGCGCCACCATCGCCAGCTGTTTGGGCGTGATGCGGCCAAGGTTCCTTCACGCAGGAAAACTGTTCTGTGGGGGAAGGTAGTAGCGGCAGTAAACAGTGAGGGTGTGGTGAAGAGGACCGAGGACACGTGTCGGAAGAGATTCTATGACATCAAGCGCCGTGTCAAGGCAAAGATGGCAAAGGAGGCTAAGTCAGCCAGGCAAACAGGGGGTGGCCATCCCTTTATAGCGTCTTATCGGGAGTGGGAGGAGCCTGTGCGGACCCTTATTCCGCATTAAGTTTTTGGTGCCACTAATGTCCGGGATTCGGATCGTCCTAGGCAGGATGGTGAGTATTTTTGTTTAATTGTGTTTTATATTTGCATATGTGTTTGTGCCTTATTAGTATTTGATTAATTATATTTTATTTGTAATATAGTTATATGTTTAAAAGAGCTTTGCTATTTGTGTATTTTATTTTAGGATCTTGTCTTTGTATAGTGAAGTGTTTGGATTTTATGGAACTTCAGCTTTTATTTTGTGTTTTTTTAACATTTTGTAAGATGTGAGTTCTTCCCTATATGTTTTCATTTTTAAAGGTTCATTAGTTATGTGTGAGTCACGTGTTGTGAGGTTTTATTTTTTTTGTAGGTTGGTGTTTTATTTGGATAATGTATTGTTATTTTGCGGCCTTTGTGGACAATATGTTGTTAGTCTAGCAGGCTAAGTATTGTCTTTTCCTTTTATAACCACTTTGCCTTAAATTTTTTTGGCCTATTCATTTGAAAGGTTTTTTGTTTTTTTTTTGGTTTTAAAGGTACAAAAAAAACAAAAAAACCTGGGGGTTAATTTACTAAGATGAGAGTTCTATTTAAGATGGGATGTTGCCCATAGCAACCAATCAGATTCCAGGTATTATCTTCTAGAAGGTGCTAGATAAAAGAGATGTAGGATCTGATTGGTTGCTATGGGCAACATCCTGTCTGAAATAGAACTCCCATTTTAGTAAATTTACCCCTGGTTGTATATTGAGCTGTTGGCCATGGAAAACTAAACACCTTGGACTATATTTTTGTCTTTGGAAATGTTACCTCATTAGACTAGACACAAACAATGAAGCAACCCATTTTTTTCGAGTTATTGCTTTTAAAGTTTACTCATAGTAGTAATCATATGGACATATCATAAAATGTTCCTGCTTACAAAATGAAACAATGTCAATAATGGGAATAAACACAAACTTCACATTTTTACAGTACGAAAGCAAGCCACCACTTCCAGGACACAAGCCACACTGGCAAGAGCTGTGGATGCTGGCGATACAGGTAAGCAAAAATTGTCTGCACTGAATGTGCCCAGAACAAAATGACCAAACAATCTAATGTTTTAATTAACCCATAGGAACTTCTACATCGCATCCCAGTCCACAAAGACGTCCTTCACAGGGGTCTGGCAGCCACACGAGCAGGCCTACCAAGAGACGTCGTCCTGATGTGGCACCAACACCAGCATTAAGCCCACCCCAACGTCGTATCTCAACTGTGTTGCCTCAGCCACCAGAACACATTTTGGAGAGTCCACAATCCCCGGAACCACAATACCCTCAGCTGTCTGGTGAGAAACCAAAACACAAACAAAATTAAACTTACACACTGTTTTTGCACGCAAAAAACAGAACACAAAAATTATCCACTAATCCTAGTACTGGTCCACAGCAGCAAGCACATGGCTTGCAAGATTAAAAGGTTCCAATCTCCTCTTTACAAATTGCGTAACTTTAGAGTGTTCTCTTGCCCCTTACAGTAGTATTGTGTTTACATTTTTTTTTTAATTATAAAAATTATTGTTTGAGCTAGATTCACACCCTTTCACAATGGTGAGTGTATTCATATAGTAATTTAGTGTTTTCTATTTTAATGCAGATGTAAACTCTAACTTGTGTTTTGTGGTCACTTTGTAGAGTGGTGTGTTTGTCATTAAGTGTGGGCTTTGTCAAACATGTGTACCTTTTTTTTTGTTGACATTTTTTTGGCTCCATAAAAAACAACATAATTTGCCTTTTTGCTTTTCCACTTTATCTTTAGTAAATTGTTTGGCAAACATAGGTAAGGAAAAGTGGGAAAGTGTATCAAATAGCGCAATGCAGCTAGAGTACCTGAAGGTTTAAATATAAATGTCACCACATTTAAAGACTATAATCGAATGCAAAAAAGTATAAACCTTCCTAGTACATACAGCGCAAAAAGAGAAAAATAAAAAAGGGGGATACGTTCCTGGTTCAATGTGCAGGATCAGATGTCTCTGGCTGGATCCTCCAAATAGGTAATAATAAGAATTTACTTACCGATAATTCTATTTCTCGGAGTCCGTAGTGGATGCTGGGGTTCCTGAAAGGACCATGGGGAATAGCGGCTCCGCAGGAGACAGGGCACAAAAAGTAAAGCTTTAGGATCAGGTGGTGTGCACTGGCTCCTCCCCCTATGACCCTCCTCCAAGCCTCAGTTAGGATACTGTGCCCGGACGAGCGTACACAATAAGGAAGGATTTTGAATCCCGGGTAAGACTCATACCAGCCACACCAATCACACTGTACAACCTGTGATCTGAACCCAGTTAACAGTATGATAACAGCGGAGCCTCTGAAAAGATGGCTCACAACAATAATAACCCGATTTTTGTAACTATGTACAAGCAGTGGCGTAAGTTCGTCCCAGTCGCCCGGAGGCATGATAAATGTTGGTGCCCCCCTACATATACACATACACACACATACCATATGTAGCTATCCGGCACTAAGGGTGAACAGTAGCAGCGTGCTCAGGTACCTTTCCCAGTAGTAATATAGATACACATACAAAGTGGATGCACACCAAGTCAGTTATTACAATAAAACAGACACCAGCATACCATTATAGTACACCTACAGTGCTCCCTCACCCGCCAGCAGGTCTCGATGGAGATGCTTTGGCGCAGTGGTGTGCCGATATAATTAGTGTTCACTGTAGGATTTTTTTTACGGCAGGGTGCTGATCACGGGGAGGGATGGGCAAACTTAGGTACATACTATAATGCTTGGTGCTCCCATACCTATGGGCCAAAACATGGACAGTCCGCGCCGAAGGCGCGCTCCAAAAATCTAGCGGCGTTGTTTCATAATAGTGGCAATTCACATTACACCACACGGTAGTGCACCTAATACACATTGCACCAGATAGAACCTCCTACACACTGCGACAGATAGAGCACGTTATACACATTGCGCCAGGTAGAGAGCACTGAGGCACACTGCACCAGGTAGAGAGCACTGAGGCACACTGCACCAGGTAGAGAGCACTGAGGCACACTGCACCAGGTAGAGGGCACTGAGGCACACTGCACCAGGTAGAGAGCACTGAGGCACACTGCACCAGGTAGAGAGCACTGAGGCACACTGCACCAGGTAGAGAGCACTGAGGCACACTGCACCAGGTAGAGAGCACTGAGACACACTGCACCAGGTAGAGAGCACTGAGGCACACTGCACCAGGTAGAGAGCACTGAGGCACACTGCACCAGGTAGAGAGCACTGAGGCACACTGCACCAGGTAGAGAGCACTGAGGCACACTGCACCAGGTAGAGAGCACTGAGGCACACTGCACCAGGTAGAGAGCACTGAGACACACTGCACCAGGTAGAGAGCACTGAGGCACACTGCACCAGGTAGAGAGCACTGAGGCACACTGCACCAGGTAGAGAGCACTGAGGCACACTGCACCAGGTAGAGAGCACTGAGACACACTGCACCAGGTAGAGAGCACTGAGGCACACTGCACCAGGTAGAGAGCACTGAGGCACACTGCACCAGGTAGAGAGCACTGAGGCACACTGCACCAGGTAGAGAGCACTGAGGCACACTGCACCAGGTAGAGAGCACTGAGGCACACTGCACCAGGTAGAGAGCACTGAGGCACACTGCACCAGGTAGAGAGCACTGAGACACACTGCACCAGGTAGAGAGCACTGAGGCACACTGCACCAGGTAGAGAGCACTGAGGCACACTGCACCAGGTAGAGAGCACTGAGGCACACTGCACCAGGTAGAGAGCACTGAGACACACTGCACCAGGTAGAGAGCACTGAGGCACACTGCACCAGGTAGAGAGCACTGAGGCACACTGCACCAGGTAGAGAGCACTGAGATTGAAGTTTACAGCTGCAAAATACTTACAAGGTTAATTTAGCCCAGGGGGACTCTCATGTGCTTACCGGGTCCGGCGGCGCACGGCTGGGTCTGGCGGCGTGGCGGGGTACGGCAGGCAGAAAACGGCGGGTTGGTAGGGCGCACAAAAACGGGCAGGGTGGGATTCATCTGTCTAAAAAAAGGTGCAGACACCTAGCGTGAACACTAGATATATATATAAAAAAAACACAAACGCCTCATTCACTTAAACACACACACACACACACGTCTCTTTCACTTACACACACAAGTCTCTCTTACATACACATGCCTCCCACTTACACACACATACATGCCTCTCACTTACATACACATGTCTCTCACTTACACACACACACACATCACTCACACACATGCCTTTTACTTGAATGCACAACTTTCATTAAAAACACACACACACCTCACTTAAAAACAAGCACACACAAAACACAGTGCTTCCCCCCAAATACACCTCTCCCCTACCCCCCACACAGTGTCTACCTTTGGCTTTCATCATCAGGCTGACGGAGCAGAGAGCTTCCCTCGGCTGGCTAGAAGAGGAGCTGTGCTCTGGAGCTCCCCCTAGCTGCAGCCAGTGCCATCTCTCCCTACAGGAGGCAGCTTCCGTGTCAGTGACTGCTCCTCCGTCCACAATAGCAGCGCAGTTCTCAGGCTGCGGGAGACAGTGGAGGAGATGCGCCCCCTTGTGGTCAGGAGCCCGGCGGCAGCCGACTCCACTGCCTCCCACAGTTCCGCCCCTGTGTACAAGTAATGCAGATAATCCGCACTTGGGATGGGCGCCCAGCATCCACTACGGACTCAGAGAAATAGAATTATCGGTAAGTAAATTCTTATTTTCTCTATCGTCCTAGTGGATGCTGGGGTTCCTGAAAGGACCATGGGGATTATACCAAAGCTCCCAAACGGGCGGGAGAGTGCGGATGACTCTGCAGCACCGAATGAGAGAACTCCAGGTCCTCCTTAGCCAGGGTATCAAATTTGTAGGATTTTACAAACGTGTTTGCCCCTGACTAAATAGCCGCTCGGCAAAGTTGTAAAGCCGAGACCCCTCGGGCAGCCGCCCAAGATGAGCCCACCTTCCTTGTGGAATGGGCATTTACATATTTTGGCTGTGGCAGGCCTGCCACAGAATGTGCAAGCTGAATTGTATTACACATCCAACTAGCAATAGTCTGCTTAGAAGCAAGAGCACCCAGTTTGTTGGGTGCATACAGGATAACAGCAAGTCAGTTTTCCTGACTCCAGCCGTCCTGGAACCTATACTTTCAGGGCCCTGACAACATCCAGCAACTTGGAGTCCTCCAAGTCCCTAGTAGGCGCAAGGCACCACAATAAGCTGGTTCAGGTGAAACACTGACACCACCTTAGGGAGAGAACTGGGGACGAGTCCGCAGCTCTGCCCTGTCCGAATGGACAAACAGATATGGGCTTTTTTGAGAAAAAACCCACCAATTTGACACTCGCCTGGCCCAGGCCAGGGCCAAGAGCATGTTCACTTTTCATGTGAGATGCTTCAAATCCACAGATTTGACTGGTTTTAAACCAATGTGATTTGAGGAATCCCAGAACTACGTTGAGATCCCACAGTGCCACTGGAGGCACAAAAGGGGGTTGTATATGCAATACTCCCTTGACAAACTTCTGGACTTCAGGAACTGAAGCCAATTCTTTCTGGAAGAAAATCGACAGGGCCGAAATTTGAACCTTAATGGGCCCCAATTTGAGGCCCATAGACACTCCTGTTTGCAGGAAATGCAGGAATCGACCGAGTTGAAATTTCTTCGTGGGGCCTTCCTGGCCTCACACCACGCAACATATTTTCGCCACATGTGGTGATAATGTTGTGCGGTCACCTCCTTCCTGGCTTTGACCAGGGTAGGAATGACCTCTTCCGGAATGCCTTTTTCCCTTAGGATCTGGCGTTCCACCGCCATGCCGTCAAACGCAGCTGCGGTAAGTCTTGGAACAGACATGGTACTTGCTGAAGCAAGTCCCTTCTTAGCGGCAGAGGCCATAAGTCCTCTGTGAGCATCTCTTGAAGTTCCGGGTACCAAGTCCTTCTTGGCCAATCCGGAGCCATGAGTATAGTTCTTACTCCTCTACGTCTTATAATTCTCAGTACCTTAGGTATGAGAAGCAGAGGAGGGAACACATACACCGACTGGTACACCCACGGTGTTACCAGAACGTCCACAGCTATTGCCTGAGGGTCTCTTGACCTGGCGCAATACCTGTCCCGTTTTTTGTTCAGACGGGACGCCATCATGTCCACCTTTGGTATTTCCCAACGGTTCACCATCATGTGGAAAAACTTCCCGATGAAGTTTCCACTCTCCCGGGTGGAGGTCGTGCCTGCTGAGGAAGTCTGCTTCCCAGTTTCCACTCCCGGAATGAAACACTGCTGACAGTGCTATCACATGATTTTCCGCCCAGCGAAAAGTCCTTGCAGTTTTTGCCATTGCCCTCCTGCTTCTTGTGCCGCCCTGTCTGTTTACGTGGGCGACTGCCGTGATGTTTTTCCCACTGGATCAATACCGGCTGACCTTGAAGCAGAGGTCTTGCTAAGCTTAGAGCATTATAAATTTACCCTTAGCTCCAGTATATTTATGTGGAGAAAAGTCTCCAGACTTGATCACACTCCCTGGAAATTTTTTCCTTGTGTGACTGCTCCCCAGCCTCTCGGGCTGGCCTCCGTGGTCACCAGCATCCAATCCTGAATGCCGAATCTGCGGCCCTCTAGAAGATGAGCACTCTGTAACCACCACAGGAGAGACACCCTTGTCCTTGGATATAGGGTTATCCGCTGATGCATCTGAAGATGCGATCCGGACCATTTGTCCAGCAGATCCCACTGAAAAGTTCTTGCGTGAAATCTGCCGAATGGAATTTCTTCGTAGGAAGCCACCATTTTTACCAGGACCCTTGTGCAATGATGCACTGACACTTTTCCTGGTTTTAGGAGGTTCTTGACTAGCTCGGATAACTCCCTGGCTTTCTCATCCGGGAGAAACACCTTTTTCTGGACTGTGTCCAGAATCATCCCTAGGCACAGCAGACGTGTCGTCAGGATCAGCTGCGATTTTGGAATATTTAGAATCCATCCGTGCTGTTGTAGCAGTATCCGAGATAGTGCTACTCCGACCTCCAACTGTTCCCTGGACTTTGCCCTTATCAGGAGATCGTCCAAGTAAGGGGTAATTAAGACGCCTTTTTTTCGAAGAAGAATCATCATTTCGGCCATTACCTTGGTAAAGACCCGGGGTGCCGTGGACAATCCAAACGGCAGCGTCTGAAACTGACAGTGACAGTTCTATACCACGAACCTGAGGTACCCTTGGTGAGAAGGGCAAATTTGGGACATGGAGGTAAGCATCCCTGATGTCCCGGGACACTATATAGTCCCCTTCTTCCTGGTTCGTTATCACTGCTCTGAGTGACTCCATCTTGATTTGAACCTTTGTAAGTGTTCAAATTTTTTTAGATTTAGAATAGGTCTCACCTAGCCTTCTGGCTTCAGTACCACAATATAGTGTGGAATAATACCCCTTTCCTTGTTGTAGGAGGGGTAATTTGATTATCACCTGCTGGGAATACAGCTTGTGAATTTTTTCCCATACTGCCTCCTTGTCGGAGGGATACCTTGGTAAAGCAGACTTCAGGAGCCTGCGAGGGGGAAACGTTTCGACATTCCAATCTGTACCCCTGGGATACTACTTGTAGGATCCAGGGGTCCTGTACGGTCCCAGCGTCATGCTGAGAGCTTGGCAGAAGCGGTGGAAGGCTTCTGTTCCTGGGAATGGGCTGCCTGCTGCAGTCTTCTTCCCTTTCCTCTATCCCTGGGCAGATATGACTCTTATAGGGACGAAAGGACTGAGGCTGAAAAGACGGTGTCTTTTTCTGCAGAGATGTGACTTAGGGTAAAAACGGTGGATTTTCCAGCAGTTGCCGTGGCCACCAGGTCCGATGGACCGACCCCAAATAACTCCTCTTCCTTTATACGGCAATACACCTTTGTGCCGTTTGGAATCTGCATCACCTGACCACTGTCGTGTCCATAAACATCTTCTGGCAGATATGGACATCGCACTTACTCTTGATGCCAGAGTGCAAATATCCCTCTGTGCATCTCGCATATATAGAAATGCATTTTTAGTCAGGGAATCCGACCAAGCCACCCCAGCTCTGCACATCCAGGCTGAGGCGATCGCTGGTCGCAGTATAACACCAGTATGTGTGTATATACTTTTATATGATATTTTCCAGCCTCCTGTCAGCTGGCTCCTTGAGGACGGCCCTATCTATAGACGGTACCGCCACTTGTTTTGATAAGCGTGTGAGCGCCTTATCCACCCTAAGGGGTGTTTCCCAACGCGCCCTAACTTCTGGCGGGAAAGGGTATACCGCCAATAATTTTCTATCGGGGGGAACCCACGCATCATCACACACTTCATTTAATTTATCTGATTCAGGAAAAACTACGGTAGTTTTTTCACATCCCACATAATACCCTCTTTTGTGGTACTTGTAGTATCAGAAATATGTAACACCTCCTTCATTGCCCTTAACGTGTGGCCCTAATAAGGAATACGTTTGTTTATTCACCGTCGACACTGGATTCAGTGTCCGTGTCTGTGTCTGTGTCGACCGACTAAGGTAAACGGGCGTTTTAAAACCCCTGACGGTGTTTTTGAGACGTCTGGACCGGTACTAATTGTTTGTCGGCCGTCTCATGTCGTCAACCGACCTTGCAGCGTGTTGACATTATCACGTAATTCCCTAAATAAGCCATCCATTCCGGTGTCGACTCCCTAGAGAGTGACATCACCATTACAGGCAATTGCTCCGCCTCCTCACCAACATCGTCCTCATACATGTCGACACACACGTACCGACACACAGCACACACACAGGGAATGCTCTGATAGAGGACAGGACCCACTAGCCCTTTGGAGAGACAGAGGGAGAGTTTGCCAGCACACACCAAAAAACGCTATAATTATATAGGGACAACCTTATATAAGTGTTTTCCCTTATAGCATCTTTTTATATATTTCTAACGCCAAATTAGTGCCCCCCCTCTCTGTTTTAACCCTGTTTCTGTAGTGCAGTGCAGGGGAGAGCCTGGGAGCCTTCCCTCCAGCCTTTCTGTGAGGGAAAATGGCGCTGTGTGCTGAGGAGATAGGCCCCGCCCCTTTTTCGGCGGGCTCGTCTCCCGCTCTTCAATGGATTCTGGCAGGGGTTAAATATCTCCATATAGCCCCCGGAGGCTATATGTGAGGTATTTTTTGCCAAAAAATAGGTTTACATTGCCTCCCAGGGCGCCCCCCTCCCAGCGCCCTGCACCCTCAGTGACTGCCGTGTGAAGTGTGCTGAGAGCAATGGCGCACAGCTGCAGTGCTGTGCGCTACCTTAAGAAGACTGAGGAGTCTTCTGCCGCCGATTCTGGACCTTCTTCTCTTTTCAGCATCTGCAAGGGGGCCGGCGGCGAGGCTCCGGTGACCATCCAGGCTGTACCTGTGATCGTCCCTCTGGAGCTAATGTCCAGTAGCCAAAGAAGCCAATCCATCCTGCACGCAGGTGAGTTCACTTCTTCTCCCCTAAGTCCCTCGTTGCAGTGATCCTGTTGCCAGCAGGACTCACTGTAAACTAAAAAACCTAAGCTAAACTTTTCTAAGCAGCTCTTTAGGAGAGCCACCTAGATTGCACCCTTCTCGGCCGGGCACAAAAATCTAACTGAGGCTTGGAGGAGGGTCATAGGGGGAGGAGCCAGTACACACCACCTGATCCTAAAGCTTTACTTTTTGTGCCCTGTCTCCTGCGGAGCCGCTATTCCCCATGGTCCTTTCAGGAACCCCAGCATCCACTAGGACGATAGAGAAACAGGGGTGGCCAACCAGTCAGTGACAAAGAGCCAAAAAATCTTGTTTGGTACGTCAAAGAGCCGACGGCGCGCATGCAAAAATGGAATGTGGCCTTGTGCCTGCTAGACCACACCCCTGGTATAAAATACATTGAAAAAGCCAGGACATAAAATAAATTTTTTAAAGCCAAATCCATTGAAAAAGCCACTTTCACATAATAAACTACAGCTCCCCCATGTGTCACTCCTGCTAGCGCCCTCCTATGTCACTCCAACCAGCTCCCTCATGTCACTCCAGCCAGCTCTCCCATGTGTCACTACTGCCAAGACCCTGCTGTGTCACTCCAGCCAGCTCTCCCATGTGTCACTACTGCCAAGACCCTGCTGTGTCACTCCAGCCAGCTCTTCCATGTGTAACTCCAGCTAGCACCGTCCTATGTCACTCCAGCCAGCTCCCCGTATCACTCCTGCCAACACCTTCCTGTCACTCCAGCCAGCTCTTCCGTGTGTCACTCCTGCTACCACCTTCCTATGTCACTCCAGCCAGATCTCCCATGTGTCACTCCTGCCAACAGCCTCCTGTCACTCCAGCCATCTCTTCAATGTGTCACTCCCGCTACCACCCTCCTATGTCACTCCAGCCAGCTCTCCCATGTGTCACTGCTGCCAAGACCCTGCTGTGTCACTCCAGCCAGCTCTCCCATGTGTCACTCCTGCCAACACTCTCCTGTCACTCCAGCCAGCTCTTCCATGTGTCACTCCTGCTAGCACCGTCCTATGTCACTCCAGCCAGCTCCCCGTGTCACTCCTGCCAACACCCTCCTGTCCCTCCAGCCAGCTCTTCCATGTGTCACTCCTGCTACCACCTTCCTATGTCACTCCAGCCAGATCTCCCATGTGTCACTCCTGCCAACAGCCTCCTGTCACTCCAGCCATCTCTTCAATGTGTCACTCCCGCTACCACCCTCCTATGTCACTCCAGCCAGCTCTCCCATGTGTCACTGCTGCCAAGACCCTGCTGTGTCACTCCAGCCAGCTCTCCCATGTGTCACTCCTGCCAACACTCTCCTGTCACTCCAGCCAGCTCTTCCATGTGTCACTCCTGCTAGCACCGTCCTATGTCACTCCAGCCAGCTCCCCGTGTCACTCCTGCCACCACCCTCCTGTCCCTCCAGCCAGCTCTTCCATGTGTCACTCCTGCTACCACCCTCCTATGTCACTCCAGCCAGATCTCCTATGTGTCACTCCTGCCAACACTCTCCTGTCACTCCAGCCAGCTCTCCCATGTGTCACTCCTGCCAACACTCTCCTGTCACTCCAGCCAGCTCTTCCATGTGTCACTCCTGCTAGCACCGTCCTATGTCACTCCAGCCAGCTCCCCGTATCACTCCTGCCAACACCTTCCTGTCACTCCAGCCAGCTCTTCCGTGTGTCACTCCTGCTACCACCTTCCTATGTCACTCCAGCCAGATCTCCCATGTGTCACTCCTGCCAACAGCCTCCTGTCACTCCAGCCATCTCTTCAATGTGTCACTCCCGCTACCACCCTCCTATGTCACTCCAGCCAGCTCTCCCATGTGTCACTGCTGCCAAGACCCTGCTGTGTCACTCCAGCCAGCTCTCCCATGTGTCACTCCTGCCAACACTCTCCTGTCACTCCAGCCAGCTCTTCCATGTGTCACTCCTGCTAGCACCGTCCTATGTCACTCCAGCCAGCTCCCCGTGTCACTCCTGCCACCACCCTCCTGTCCCTCCAGCCAGCTCTTCCATGTGTCACTCCTGCTACCACCCTCCTATGTCACTCCAGCCAGATCTCCTATGTGTCACTCCTGCCAACACTCTCCTGTCACTCCAGCCAGCTCTCCCATGTGTCACTCCTGCCAACACTCTCCTGTCACTCCAGCCAGCTCTTCCATGTGTCACTCCTGCTAGCACCGTCCTATGTCACTCCAGCCAGCTCCCCGTGTCACTCCTGCCACCACCCTCCTGTCCCTCCAGCCAGCTCTTCCATGTGTCACTCCTGCTACCACCCTCCTATGTCACTCCAGCCAGATCTCCTATGTGTCACTCCTGCCAACACTCTCCTGTCACTCCAGCCAGCTCTCCCATGTGTCACTCCTGCCAACACTCTCCTGTCACTCCAGCCAGCTCTTCCATGTGTCACTCCTGCTAGCACCGTCCTATGTCACTCCAGCCAGCTCCCCGTGTCACTCCTGCCAACACCCTCCTGTCCCTCCAGCCAGCTCTTCCATGTGTCACTCCTGCTACCACCCTCCTATGTCACTCCAGCCAGATCTCCTATGTGTCACTCCTGCCAACACCCTCCTGTCACTCCAGCCAGCTCTCCCATGTGTCACTACTTCCACCACCCTCCAGCGTCACTCCTGCCAGCACCCTCCTGTGTCTCTCCAGCCAGCTCTGCCATGTGTCACTCTAGCCCACCCTCATGTATCACTACAGCCCCCCCCCCCCCAATCAACTCATGCTATTGCAGCAGTCTCTAATGTGTCCTCTGTTTGCTTGTGGGTGTCTCACCTCTAGTATCTGGCTCCTTCAGTTTTCAGCCCCTGTGGTGCTGCTGCGTGTCTGGCTGGAGTGCAGCGGTTTCTGTATCTGTTGTGGTCACATGATTTAGAGTGTTGGGAGCCACATTTGAATAGAGAAAGAGCCACATGCGGCTCAAGAGCCACAGGTTGGCCACCGCAGAGGTAATATCCAGTTTGAATATTCCAAATATGAAACATAAAATAAAAAAACAACCAATGTGTAGTAATTCACAATAATAAACTGTAAAAAGTCTCTGAAGAAAAGGGAAAGCAAGGGTCTAGATCCAGCGTACCCCACTCACTCAATAAAGGGTGGATATATATATATCAAGGTATCTTTGTGCAGTGAACTGCCGTATCCATACACCCTTAAAGTGCGCAGTGAGGGTAGGTATAGAGTAATTCGTCTGATACAGTGCGTACCCCGAAACTCACAGGAGACAAGAAGATATGAAGTACATCAAGGTTTCTTTAGAGTGTGCGATTTCTCATACACAGCGTACCCCAACTCACTCTTAACGATGTGGAAAAATTCCTATCAAGGTATCTTTAAACGATTTCCTCGAACAATATTTCTTTCTCAAGAGAATCTCATATATCCTCGATGTAATGTATACAGGGAGAAACAAAAAGGAAAGGCCAATGTGTAGGATGTATTCAATAATGCAGGAACTTTTCAAACAATATCCTAAGTGGATGCTGGGACTCCGTAAGGACCATGGGGAATAGCGGCTCCGCAGGAGACTGGGCACAACTAAAGAAAGCTTTAGGACAAACTGGTGTGCACTGGCTCCTCCCACTATGACCCTCCTCCAGACCTCAGTTAGATTCTTGTGCCCGGCTGAGCTGGATGCACACTAGGGGCTCTCCTGAGCTCCTAGAAAGAAAGTATATTTAGGTTTTTTATTTTACAGTGAGATCTGCTGGCAATAGACTCACTGCAGCGAGGGACTAAGGGGAGAAGAAGCGAACCTACCTAACAGGTGGTAGTTTGGGCTTCTTAGGCTACTGGACACCATTAGCTCCAGAGGGATCGAACACAGGACCCGACCTCGATCGTTCGGTCCCGGAGCCGCGCCGCCGGCCCCCTTACAGAGCCAGAAGCAAGAAGTGTTCCGGAAAATCGTCGGCAGAAGACTTCTGTCTTCACCAAGGTAGCGCACAGCATTGCAGCTGTGCGCCATTGCTCCTCATACACACTTCACACTCCGGTCACTGATGGGTGCAGGGCGCTGGGGGGGGGCGCCCTGAGGGCAATATAAACACCTTGGCTGGCAAATCTACACCATATATAGTCAGGAAGGCTATATATGTGATAAATTACCCCTGCCAGAATTCCAGAAAAAGCGGGAGAAGTCCGCCGGAAAAGGGGCGGGGCCATCTCCCTCAGCACATTGGCGCCATTTTCTCTTCACAGTGCAGCTGGAAGACAGCTCCCCAGGCTCTCCCCTGTAGTTTTCAGGCTCAAAGGGTTAAAAAGAGAGGGGGGGGCACTAAATTTAGGCGCAATATATGTATACAAGCAGCTATTGGGGGAAAATTCACTCAGTTATAGTGTTAATCCCTGCATTATATAGCGCTCTGGTGTGTGCTGGCATACTCTCTCTCTGTCTCCCCAAAGGACTTTGTGGGGTCCTGTCCTCAGTCAGAGCATTCCCTGTGTGTGTGCGGTGTGTCGGTACGGCTGTGTCGACATGTTGGATGAGGAAGGTTACGTGGAGGCGGAGCAGAGGCCGATAAATGGGACACCAGAGTGGATGGATAGGTGGAAGGTATTAACCGACAATGTCAACTCCTTACATAAAAGGCTGGATGACGTAACAGCTGTGGGACAGCCGGCTTCTCAGCCCGCGCCTGCCCAGGCGTCTCAAAGGCCATCAGGGGCTCAAAAAAACGCCCGTTACCTCAGAGGGCAGACACAGATGTCGACACGGAGTCTGACTCCAGTGTCGACGAGGTTGAGACATATACACAATCCACTAGGAACATCCGTTACATGATCTCGGCAATAAAAAATGTGTTACACATTTCTGACATGAACCCAAGTACCACATAAAAGGGGTTTTTATTTTTGGGGAGAAAAAGCAGCCAGTGTTTTGTTCCCCCATCAAATGAGTGAATGAAGTGTGAAAAAGCGTGGGTTCCCCCGATAAGAAACTAGTAATTTCTAAAAAGTTACTGATGGCGTACCCTTTCCCGCCAGAGGATAGGTCACGTTGGGAGATATCCCCTAGGGTGGATAAGGCGCTCACACGTTTGTCAAAAAAGAAAGGTGGCACTGTCTTAAGACACCCCCTCCCAGGCATTTCATGACTCGGAGAAATGGCTGCTTTAAGTGCACTGGGTGCACTACGTGCACTCACATGTCTCCTGGCGATAGCATCTCGCACCCATTTTCTGGGGAAAAATTTAACATCAGATGGCCCCTTACATGCACTTCTAAATTTGTGGTGTATGCCATCATATGCCCATGCGGACGCTATTACATTGGAAAGACCGAATGTCAATTCAAGGTGAGGATGGCCCAACACCGACTCGCTATAAGGAACGCACTGGCATCTGGTAATGGAGAACAGCCTGTAGCTAAACATTTTGTAGAACATAGGCACAGTATGGCTACATTTAAACATCGCATTATAGATCATGTCCCTGAGTCTCCTCGGGGGGGGCAATAGGGGCAAAAAACTCCTTCAACTTGAGTCTATGTGGATACATAGACTCAATACTCTTAAACCGGGTGGGCTGAATGATAGCCTAGGCCTCATCAATTTTTTATAAACAGGGAGAATGTTTTGTGACATAGAGGGTCTGTTCTACTACTCTTGTGGCAATTTCTAGATATGGTTGTAGAGTAGCCGCGAAAGGGGTATAAAAACAGAGGCAGTCCAGGTGGTGTAATGTTTTTCAGGTTTATATGGACCATAGACATCTCACCTGGATTGTTCGTGATGAGGCGCAGCCTGTCTGGTCATTTGATAGGGTACTTGCACACATTTTATATGCATATGATTATGCCTATTTGATTCAATATGCTACACTGAATAACGTATTTTCATGATTAATGGTAGCATCATGTATAATTGTACAATGTCATTTTATAAAAATGTTGTTGTTTTTATGTATTGACAACTATGTTGTTGGTTTTTGGTAGCACGATTATGTACATTTTTATCTGCAACTTACTTGATGTAGCAGTCTTCCAAATAGACACGAGTGTTTTTACATTTTTTGTTTTGTTTACAGCGTCTCCATGGCCACACAGGAGGGAGCCGCGACGTCACTTCCGGTGCCGCTGATGCGAGCGGTGACGCCGAACGGAAGCCCGAGTGGCGTGGCCAGGGGAGAACGAGCGTGGGGAATCATGCAGGGGGGGTAAGTTCATTGCTATATAAGTTTGATTTATACACTGTTGTAGTTATCCTGACGAAGGGGAGGTGGTCCCCGAAACGTTGACATCACAAAATACACGTTTGATTTTTTTTTGCAAGTCTCTGAGTGCCGCCTCGTTATTCTACATTATATATATATATATATATATATATATAAAATGTGTGCGTATATATATATATATATATATATATATATATATATACATACATACACACACACATCTTGCATATATTTATATATATATATATATATATATATATATAGAAGTCTATATATCTGTCCATTGTCCACCCCCACCCCCTACACACACACTATACCTTGCCTGGGTGTCACCACAAAATGTAACACCTAGTGGGCTTTTTCATTTATGACTAGGGTGCACAGACACCTTGCACCGGCCCTGCGTGCATACCTATCAGAACACGGTAAAAAAAAAAGCTGGTCTATTTGAAAACTGCTTTTTTTTTACGATTTGTACTTTTTCCCGGCAGTGTATGGCTATTGTCGGCAGTGATTGAGATTAGTAAATGACCGAGTTCTATAATAACAGGCGTGTTTAACCGATGGTGTATTCATTCATATTTTTTTTCTCAGCCCACAAAAAAAAAAACTGAATGCCCTCATCACTGCCGAGATTGGTGTTTAGTAAATGACCAACATGACACTTTGAAGAAAAAACACCAACGCGGTAAAAATCGGGAGCTTAGTAAATATACACCTCTGTCTTTCCCTGTCTCTCTCTTCCTCCATCTCTCTCTCGAATTCCAGTGACTGTACCAAGTCCAAAAAATCATCTGTTGGGAGGCCGATGCCGGCATTCCAACGCAGTAATGCCAACAAGGGTGCAGAGAGTACCCAAACCTCCCTTCCGTACCCCTAACCCTCCCACTCTGTAGACTATACCTAACCCGCCCCCCTTAGTGCCTAACCCCCTCTCTGTAGCCTAACCCTCAAACCCCCCCCCCCGAGTGTGCCTAACCATAACCCATAACCCCCCCTGCGTGCTGTGGCAGGGCCGGCTCCAGGCATGTTCCAATAGAGTGGCCGCGCAGGGCGGCAGCCTTAAAGGGTGGCGCATGCTAGTGCCGCCATATTGGAGCCTGCCTGCAGCCAGGTCCTGCAGTAGTGGCTGTGTGTGTCAATGAGGGGGGAGTACTGTGGGTGGGACAAAGCTAAACTACTCTGCACGCTGTGCGGCACCAGCGTCACACACCGCGCACAGATTAGCTTTGCTTTAGTCCGCTTACAGCACTCCCCCTCGTCGGCACACACAGCCACTGATAGGACTCAGCCAGGAGGTGGGCCGCGGGATGGACACTGGTGCAGACTCAGTGCAGCTGGCACTCTGGGGGCGAGTGTATCTGGCTCTGTTGGGGGCACGTGTATCTGGCACTGCTGGGAGCATATACTGTGTATCTGGCACTGCTGCGGGCATATGCTGTGTATCTGGCACTGCTGCGGCCATATACTGTGTATCTGGCACTACTGGGGGTGTATGTGTATTTGGCACTACTGGGAGCATATGTGTAACTGGCATTGCACACTATACTGGAGACATTATGTGTAAAGTACACTACTGTGAGCGTTATGTGTAAGGCTGCTAATTGTGTGTGTATAGAGGGGTGTGAAAATATATCTATAATCTGATAATATAAAGTTGCGAGGCCACGCCCACTTTTCCAGAAAAAAAAAGGGGGGGCCGCACTTTCAAATTTCATCGCTCTGGGTGCTAGTAGGCCTGGTGCCGGCCCTGTGTTTATATTACAGCTGGCGAGATCCCCACAGCTGGGAATCTGAACGCATACCTCCAGTATGATAACAGCCCAACAGCATTGTCACCCTCTCACCCCCCACCCCCTGCAATACTTTTGTAATGTCTAAATCCAGTCTCTGGCTCCTATCATAGCAGCACCATGAACCCATTGCATATATAAAATATATGTTTTAGTAATGTGTTTAGAATTATTTATTGACCTGTTTTTTTAATCTAATAATTGCTAAGTGCTTTACCTGGCGCAAAGTGTATAACGTGCTCTACCTGTTGCAATGGGTGTAGTACTGCTGACCGGCGGTCAGGAGACCGGCGGTCAACTTACCGACGCCGGGATCCCGGCAGCATACCGACGCCGGGATCCCGGCGGGGAGGGGCGAGTGCAGCAAGCCCCTTGCGGGCTCGCCGCGCTCGCCACGCTGCGGGCTCGGTGGCGACCTGCGGTTGCCACGGGTTCTATTCCCACTCTATGGGTGTCGTGGACACCCACGAGTGGAAATAGTCCCTGTTGGTCGGCATGCCAACCATCGGGATAGTGAGCCGTCGGGCTGGTGGAGGAGGTCATGTGACTGTCGGTCAGCCGACCGGCGGTCACATGAATACCACCCGTTGCAATGTGTACTGTATAATGTGCTGTACCTCGTGCAATGTGTATTGCTCTGCCCAGTGCAATGTGTATAATGTGCTTTAACAGGTGCAGGGGAAGTGGGGGCAGATATGTGTTTTTCAACCACTGCATTTCTGGGGGCATATTTGTTTACCAGACACTGTGTTTTTAATTTTTACACAGAAATGGCTAGTGAGCAGTATCGTCAATTCTGGGCAGGCTTCATAGAAATTTATCATGAGAATGAGTGCCTGTGGAGAGTGAAGAGCGCGGACTATTCCAACAGGAACAAGAAGAATCGGGCATTTCAACAGTTGATCGAGTACAGTAGAGGCCAAAACAGTTCTGCGGACATTGGTTGGGTGAAGAAGAAGATTTCTAATTTCCGAACAGTCTTCATAAAGGAGCACAAGAGGGTGGAAGAGTCACAGCGATCCGGAGCCGGGACAGATGAGGTCTATAAGCCGACGCTGTGGTACTATGACCTCTTCAAGTTCACGTTGGAGCAGGAGCCGCGGACAAGGTCACTGGGAAGCCTGGATCCAGAATCTCCAATCCTCCTGGAAGAGGAGGCCCAGGAGAGTCTGGATCTGGTAAGTACATACATATTTGTATTGTATTGTTCCCACAACATTTTGACTTGGAATCAATTTGCTGTTATTCAATTATTTTGCAGGATCTTACCCAGGAGCTGGAGGTGGAGCAGTTGACTCCGGAATCTGCAGAGGTGGTCGAGTCTGAGGAATCTGCAGCACCTCAGCCACGTCCTCCCACACGACGGAGGACATCCAGGAGAGTCACCTCTGCCGCCTCCAGCTCACAGCATTTTTTTGCACATGCTGAGGAGGTTCTGAATAGGTCCCCGGATTATGAACAAACCTTTGCCAATTTCATTGCGGCGGAGATGAGGCAGATGACTGAGGATCAAAAGAGGATCCACAAGCGCCTGGTACTTGATGCTACCACACGCGCCATCGACCGGACACTGGTTGATGAGTGTGAGATAGGGCCACCTGCCAGGCGCCATCTCCAAAATGTTCCCCCATCCACCTTTCCACATCACCATCCCATGCAGTATGCACCGGGAAACTCTCCTCATCAGATGTCTTATTTTCCGACGGGACCCACACAGCCCAGCCCCTCCCCTCAGCCTAGCACATCGTCCAGTAGCATGTACTCAGACATGCCACCTTCACAGGCATCGGTCCTGGGCGACCCTCGTTTTTTTAATTTATAATTTTTTTTTCAGCCCGGTTTTTTAGTAAGTGTAAAAATCTGTTGTTGACCTTTTTCCTACACTGTTGCTCCAAGTGAACTATACTGAGGTCTATAGTTCCGCAGCGTTGGTTTTATGACCTCATTGTCCCGGACTTTTGATCGTTGTGATAAGTCCACTCCTTGTGCTCCTTCGGAGAGAGAAATGACTGCATAGGAAAGAAAAGAGTTAAACATCCTGTGAGGGGTGGACCTAGCTGTGAGGAAAGTACAGCCTTTGGAAAAAGAGGAGGGGTAATATATATAGGGAATGCTAGGCCAGCTTGGTCTCTCTTGCTGCTGAATTGCCTTCCCGCCCTCCCGCCCTGTCGGTAGAGGTTCTGGCACGGAGTGCCTTGGCGTTGAATTGTTGGCTGGTTTTATCGTTGGCTATTTTGTTGGCGGAAAAGAACGGCAGGTTGTAGTTTGTCTGGTTAGCTATAGTGATTTACAGTTTGGTGTGGTTTAGGTGCACTCACCTCCATCGACTTTTAAGGACGCTCGACCACCCGTCCGGGAGCAGCGGCAGGCACCCATCAGGGTGGGTAGTCACTGTGGGGGTTGAGTTGGGCACCTATTACCGATTTTATAGTTTGTATTTAAATTAGGATAGTTTGAATTTTAACGTTTTTTAAGATTAGCGTCAGTTCAATAGAGCCGTTCTTTTTTCTGCCACCATATGCCGGCTGAATCGGCATGTTAAATACATTTTCAATTTACAGGTTTGCTAATGGTTAGGGTACAATAAATAGCTAACAATTTTTCTGCCAAATTCAAGTCTCCGTGTCATTATATCTTGGTATTAGAGGTAATGAATGCTTTACTTTGAATGAAGGGGTCCACAGAGTATCATTAGGAGGTTGAAAGAGACTGTTCGGAAAAGTGCACTATTTCTTCTTCACCCAGTGCATGTTCGCAGCACTGTTAGCCTCTACTGTACTGTTGTAAGAGTTATGCCCGATTCTTCTAATGTTCTGTTGGGATAGTCCGCGCAAAAAGGGCACTTATTCTCATGATACAGTCAATGAAGCCTGCCCAGAATTGGCTTTATACTGTATTATTTTCAAATTTTATAAAGTTTTTCAAAAGCAACAAATTGTCTGGAGTATTTTTCCCTATTCAGTATGGGTGATTTATATTGTAACTTTTTAAAAGAAGATATTTCTTTAAACAGCACAGGACCAGTCTTCCCAAAACTATGAGATATTCAGTGATTGCTAAAACGCACTATAATGCGTATTATATCCAGTTTTGTGGACTGGGGACCCACATTGCCAAACTGGGTGGGTCCCCAGGACACGCTATGCTGCAATCAATCTCTGAGTGTTCTCGTGGTGGGAGGGGGCAGCCATCCGCTGAGTGTTACTGCAGCAAGAGGGGCGAGCCATGATCAGAGTGTTACTGCGACGGAAGGGAGGAGCCAGGGAGCTGAGTGTTCCTACGGCGGGACTAGAGGGGGGAGCAGGGAGCTGAGTGTTCCTACGGCGGGACTAGAGGGGGGAGCAGGGAGCGGAGTGTTCTTACGGCGGGACTAGAGAGGGGAGCAGGGAGCTGAGTGTTCCTACGGCGGGACTAGAGGGGGGAGCAGGGAGCTGAGTGTTCCTACGGCGGGACTAGAGGGGGGAGCAGGGAGCTGAGTGTTCCTACGGCGGGACTAGAGGGGGGAGCAGGGAGCTGAGTGTTCCTACGGCGGGACTAGAGGGGGGAGCAGGGAGCTGAGTGTTCCTACGGCGGGACTAGAGGGGGGAGCAGGGAGCTGAGTGTTCCTACGGCGGGACTAGAGGGGGGAGCAGGGAGCTGAGTGTTCCTACGGCGGGACTAGAGGGGGGAGCAGGGAGCTGACTGTTCCTACGGCGGGACTAGAGGGGGGAGCAGGGAGCTGAGTGTTCCTACGGCGGGACTAGAGGGGGGAGCAGGGAGCTGAGTGTTCCTACGGCGGGACTAGAGGGGGGAGCAGGGAGCTGAGTGTTCCTACGGCGGGACTAGAGGGGGGAGCAGGGAGCTGAGTGTTCCTACGGCGGGACTAGAGGGGGGAGCAGGGAGCTGACTGTTCCTACGGCGGGACTAGAGGGGGGAGCAGGGAGCTGAGTGTTCCTACGGCGGGACTAGAGGGGGGAGCAGGGAGCTGAGTGTTCCTATGGCGGGACTAGAGGGGGGAGCAGGGAGCTGAGTGTTCCTACGGCGGGACTAGAGGGGGGAGCAGGGAGCTGAGTGTTCTTACAGCGGGACTAGAGGGGGGAGCAGGGAGCTGAGTGTTCCTACGGCGGGACTAGAGGGGGGAGCAGGGAGCTGAGTGTTCCTACGGCGGGACTAGAGGGGGGAGCAGGGAGCTGAGTGTTCCTACGGCGGGACTAGAGGGGGGAGCAGGGAGCTGAGTGTTCCTACGGCGGGACTAGAGGGGGGAGCAGGGAGCTGAGTGTTCCTACGGCGGGTCTAGAGGGGGGAGCAGGGAGCTGAGTGTTCCTACGGCGGGACTAGAGGGGGGAGCAGGGAGCTGAGTGTTCCTACGGCGGGACTAGAGGGGGGAGCAGGGAGCTGAGTGTTCCTACGGCGGGACTAGAGGGGGGAGCAGGGAGCTGAGTGTTCCTACGGCGGGACTAGAGGGGGGAGCAGGGAGCTGAGTGTTCCTACGGCGGGACTAGAGGGGGGAGCAGGGAGCTGAGTGTTCCTACGGCGGGACTAGAGGGGGGAGCAGGGAGCTGAGTGTTCCTACGGCGGGACTAGAGGGGGGAGCAGGGAGCTGAGTGTTCCTACGGCGGGACTAGAGGGGGGAGCAGGGAGCTGAGTGTTCCTACGGCGGGACTAGAGGGGGGAGCAGGGAGCTGAGTGTTCTTACGGCGGGACTAGAGGGGGGAGCAGGGAGCTGAGTGTTCCTACGGCGGGACTAGAGGGGGGAGCAGGGAGCTGAGTGTTCCTACGGCGGGACTAGAGGGGGGAGCAGGGAGCTGAGTGTTCCTACGGCGGGACTAGAGGGGGGAGCAGGGAGCTGAGTGTTCCTACGGCGGGACTAGAGGGGGGAGCAGGGAGCTGAGTGTTCTTACGGCGGGACTAGAGGGGGGAGCAGGGAGCTGAGTGTTCCTACGGCGGGACTAGAGGGGGGAGCAGGGAGCTGAGTGTTCCTACGGCGGGACTAGAGGGGGGAGCAGGGAGCTGAGTGTTCCTACGGCGGGACTAGAGGGGGGAGCAGGGAGCTGAGTGTTCCTACGGCGGGACTAGAGGGGGGAGCAGGGAGCTGAGTGTTCCTACGGCGGGACTAGAGGGGGGAGCAGGGAGCTGAGTGTTCTTACGGCGGGACTAGAGGGGGGAGCAGGGAGCTGAGTGTTCCTACGGCGGGACTAGAGGGGGGAGCAGGGCGCTGAGTGTTCCTACGGCGGGACTAGAGGGGGGAGCAGGGAGCTGAGTGTTCCTACGGCGGGACTAGAGGGGGGAGCAGGGAGCTGAGTGTTCCTACGGCGGGACTAGAGGGGGGAGCAGGGAGCTGAGTGTTCCTACGGCGGGACTAGAGGGGGGAGCAGGGAGCTGAGTGTTCCTACGGCGGGACTAGAGGGGGGAGCAGGGAGCTGAGTGTTCCTACGGCGGGACTAGAGGGGGGAGCAGGGAGCTGAGTGTTCTTACGGCGGGACTAGAGGGGGGAGCAGGGAGCTGAGTGTTCCTACGGCGGGACTAGAGGGGGGAGCAGGGAGCTGAGTGTTCCTACGGTGGGACTAGAGGGGGGAGCAGGGAGCTGAGTGTTCCTACGGCGGGACTAGAGGGGGGAGCAGGGAGCTGAGTGTTCCTACGGCGGGACTAGAGGGGGGAGCAGGGAGCTGAGTGTTCCTACGGCGGGACTAGAGGGGGGAGCAGGGAGCTGAGTGTTCCTACGGCGGGACTAGAGGGGGGAGCAGGGAGCTGAGTGTTCTTACGGCGGGACTAGAGGGGGGAGCAGGGAGCTGAGTGTTCCTACGGCGGGACTAGAGGGGGGAGCAGGGAGCTGAGTGTTCCTACGGCGGGACTAGAGGGGGGAGCAGGGAGCTGAGTGTTCCTACGGCGGGACTAGAGGGGGGAGCAGGGAGCTGAGTGTTCCTACGGCGGGACTAGAGGGGGGAGCAGGGAGCTGAGTGTTCCTACGGCGGGACTAGAGGGGGGAGCAGGGAGCTGAGTGTTCCTACGGCGGGACTAGAGGGGGGAGCCAGGGAGCTGAGTGTTCCTACGGCGGGACTAGAGGGGGGAGCAGGGAGCTGAGTGTTCTTACGGCGGGACTAGAGGGGGGAGCAGGGAGCTGAGTGTTCCTACGGCGGGACTAGAGGGGGGAGCCAGGGAGCTGAGTGTTCCTACGGCGGGACTAGAGGGGGGAGCCAGGGAGCTGAGTGTTCCTACGGCGGGACTAGAGGGGGGAGCAGGGAGCTGAGTGTTCCTACGGCGGGACTAGAGGGGGGAGCAGGGAGCTGAGTGTTCCTACGGCGGGACTAGAGGGGGGAGCCAGGGAGCTGAGTGTTCCTACGGCGGGACTAGAGGGGGGAGCAGGGAGCTGAGTGTTCCTACGGCGGGACTAGAGGGGTGAGCAGGGAGCTGAGTGTTACCTCAGTGGAAGGGGAAGCCGGGTGCTGTATTACCGTGATAGGAGAGGGAAGCTGGGTGATGAGTGTTACCGATGGGAGGTGAGTTCATGGGCACCAAAAGATCTAATTATCTATGTAACGGAGGAAACTAATAGTACTAGTATACTAGTACTTAAACCCCTTTCACATCACACAAATAACCGGATATCGACCCGCTATATTGCCGGGTCGACTCGGGTTACTGTGCGATGTTAAAGGGGCCATGGAGAATTCCCGGTATGCCTTACCTGGTAATTCAACCCAGGTTAGAACAAGGGTTATTCCCGGGTTGAATACTGGGTCAGTGGCAGTGTAAATGGGTTACTGAGGCGATGCAACCTGGGCCCCATTCACTACATAGGAAGAGGCGGTGCAGTGATGACCTTATCTCCCAGCGCTGCTACCAGCTCCGCCCCCTCCAATGTTATTGCAACCATTACGACATATTGCCAGGTCAGGAAGCCTGCCAAAGACTGCCGTTAGGGTCCATTGCCAAATTCCACCCGGGAAAGCCCCGTTTCCAATTCCAGGGTGGGATTCGGCATTGGAGATGTGAAAGGGGTATTGTATGTTGCACTTGTTTACATAGATGTTTGGATATGTGGTTAATCAGGATGAATAATGAAATCCTGACTGCCGCCACAACGATATACAAGATAACAACAACGGGATGCAGGCCACCCGAATGCAGTCAGTGGGTCGAGCACAAATAAGCACCTTGCGGGATCCCAAGTATATCCCTGTTATTTAGCTGCAGCGCAGTTACGTTTTTAAAACCACAATATGCAAACAAATATGTAAATTGGTAATAGATGGTGGCACAAATCTCTTCGTCATTAACCGATGACTCTCTTCATAAAATTTGGGTAATCTTTTAAAAAATACTGCACAGAGGGAAACACAAGGCCTTGCATGGAGGTAAGGGATTTGTAATTAGTTTCAGGACACGGTTCAATTAGCTAACAAATACAAATTTAAAACAAATCAAAATCGCAGACACAAAGTAGAAAGGACACACCAAAACCATGCAGCAGACATCATTTATTTCACCACAGATAGTAAACAATCCCTGAAATACATTTACTCAATTGCAGCGTCCTGCCAGTCCTCTGCCCCAACACCGTTAAAGTAGGCCATGTACTCCTTCCTGACTTTTTTGTCCTTTGCATTGGTGGCTTGTGAGTTATGTCCTACAGGTGTTTCCACACCAGGCCACCTGGCAGAGTCAGGATCGCGTGGCTTGTCTATTGGTGGTGCTGTAGGTGGTGGCCTTGTGGGTGTTTTTTTTGTGCCTCAAATAATTGTGCAAGGCGCAACACCCAAATACCACCCAGTTTATTAGAAATACGAAATCGCCTACTCATGATCCCAAAAGCGTTCTCCACTACGCATTGGGCCCGAGATAGGCGATAGTTATAGATCCTCTTTTCCAAGGTAAGCTGCCTTTGAGGGTAGGGCTTTAGAATGTGTTTGTGCAGAGCAAAGGCTTCATCTCCTACAAATACAAAATTCAGCCCCTGCTTGCACTCCTCTGCTTTAGGCAGATGTAGCTGCTGTGTGAGGAGCCGCCGATAGAAGCCGGTGTTTTTTAATGAATCCCCATCTGATGCTCTCCCATTTTTGCCAACATCTGTGAAAATAAATTCGTAGTTGGCATTAACAATTGCCATGAGGACTATGCTGAAAAAGCCCTTATAGTTGTAGTAAAGGGAGCCACTCTTGGAAGGAGGTGTTATGCGCACATGCTTCCCGTCAATTGCTCCGCCACAATGAGGAAAATGCCAGCTCTTTTCGAAATTCTCAGCAATGACTCTCCACTCCTCGGCTGAGGCAGGAAACTATTTATTTATATATATATTCAGGGTGCTGAACTTCAGGTCCTGCAGCGATCTCCCGGTAGCCACGTAGCGCAGGGTAGCCACCAGCCAGTCCTGCACAGATATGGCCTGCCGCATGTTCGTATCCTGCTTCTGAATGAGAGGTGTCACCAGTCGCAGCAGCTCCTGGAACATCTCCGCATCCATCCGCAGATAATTCCGGTAATACTCTGGATTGTTCTCCTGAATCTGCTTCAGCAATGGCATATGAGAGAGAGATTTCCTCTGCAACAGCCACTGCTTGGTCCAACAGGATCAACGAGCACGTCTGCTCTCCCTCCTCTGTGCTGTCTCCATATCCCACACTGCCACAGCCTGAGCATATAATACCCTGACTTGGTAGTTGTGATCCATAACGAAAAGCTCTTTGTTCTGTCTTGCCAAACAAAGAATAGCGCACTAGCAATGTGAAGCGTTCAAGTAGGTAAACCTAACTAGAACTAGCCACAAAGCATATAATGCACTGAGTTATAATGGCTGATGCTATTTATTACCACAATACTGACACAACCCCCACTGTGTAATATCACCCTATTTTAGTGACACTCCCCACCCTGTACAATCATCCTATATAGGACACTCCCCCACTCATCCCCTTATTTAAATGAGATAGCCAAAATCTCTTGCACACTTAGGCCCTCATTCCGAGTCGTTCGCTCGGTATATTTCATCGCATCGCGGTAAAATTCCGCTTAGTACGCATGCGCAATATTCGCACTGCGACTGCGCCAAGTAATTTAACAATGAAGATAGTATTTTTACTCACGGCTTTTTCTTCGCTCCGGCGATCGTAATGTGATTGACAGGAAATGGGTGTTACTGGGCGGAAACACGGCGTTTCAGGGGCGTGTGGTTAAAAACGCTACCGTTTCCGGAAAAAACGCAGGAGTGGCCGGAGAAACGGAGGAGTGTCTGGGCGAACGCTGGGTGTGTTTATGACGTCAAACCAGGAACGACAAGCACTGAAATGATCGCACAGGCAGAGTAAGTCTGAAGCTACTCTGAAACTGCTAAGTAGTTTGTAATCGCAATATTGCGAATACATCGGTCGCAATTTTAAGAAGCTAAGATACACTCCCAGTAGGCGGCGGCTTAGCGTGTGTAACTCTGCTAAAATCGCCTTGCGAGCGATCAACTCGGAATGAGGGCCTTAGTCAAAATCTCCTACTGCCAGTTCAAGGGAAATCTCTCAGTCAAAATCTCTCATAGAGGACCTAGGATAGGGGCTCATTCACACAAGTTTATTTGCGGACAATATTCTGGTCTGTGTGCTAGATCCAGAAAGCTCTTTGCCAGAACTTCATGTGGTACTGTTAAATACTTGGCGGTATCTTATTACAAACTAAATACTACTAAGACGGAAGCCCTCTCTTTCAATATCCCGGGGGACACATTGACGAGACGTAAAGATTCATATAGATATGCGTGGCAGGTAAAATCCCAGATATATTTAGGTATTAATTTGGAAAGTGGTTCTAATATAATCCATTGTAATTCCGGTCTCTTTTGAAGGCTTTTGAGGGACAGACTCGGGAATGGATAATGCAGGAGGAGTTGCAGCGGTAATAATCTTTTCTATCGAGCTATCCCTAAACCACTTCCAAAATCATTATATATTAAATTTCATCAGATCCTGGTACAGTATGTATGGAAAAGTTCGAAACTTAAGATTCCAAAGAGCATTTTATCTTGGTGTAAAATGGCAGGAGGTCCAGCACTTCCAGATGTGGAAAAATATCATTCTGCCGGTCTGCTGAGTCAGAAAGTGACAGTATTTTTCCCTTAGCTCGTGCGGATTTATTTTGGTCGCCGCCCTCTGCAGTTCACAGTAAGCTTGGGGACTATACCGCAGTCAAGTCTACAGTGAAGGTATGGCACAAGTTGGTCTTATCTAGTGAGATTACCCCGTTGTCTTCCCTTTTAACACCTACATCATTAATGTCAATCATTCCGAATTCATCAATAGACAATTGGATAAAGGGGGTCATTCCGAGTTGTTCGCTCGTTGCAGATTTTCGATATACTGCGATTAGTCGCTAACTGCGCATGCGCTTAGTTATTTTACTAAAAACTTAGCTGTTTTGCTGTAGCGTCTGCAGCGCTTTTCAGTCGCACTGGTGTTCGGTAAATGATTGACAGGAAAGGGGCGTTTCTGGGTGGTAACTCAGTGTTTTCCCGGCATTGGCTAAAAAACGCAGGCGTGTCAGGGAAAAAGGCGGGAGTGTCTGGAGAAACGGGGGAGTGGCTGGGCGAACGCAGGGCGTGTTTGTGACGTCAAACCAGGAACGAAACTGACTGAACTGATCGCAGTGGCAGAGTAAGTCTCGAGCTACTCAGAAACTGCTAAGAATTTTCTATTCGCAGTTCTGCTAATCTTTCGTTCGCTATTCTGCTAAGCTAAGATTCACTCCCAGAGGGCGGCGGCTTAGCGTGTGCAATGCTGCTAAAATCAGCTAGCGAGGGAACAACTCGGAATGACGCCCAAAGGGCAGTATTGTAAATATAGGAGACTTATTTTTAGGGGATAATTTAGCTCCCTTCTCCTACCTCCAGGATCAATATGGAATCCAGAAGCAAGATTTCTTTAAATAAGTACAACCGACAGACAGCGTCCCCTTTTTTACACATTACGGCAGACAGCGTCCCTTTTTTACACATTACAGCAGACAGCATCCCCTTTTTACACATTACGGCAGACAGCGTCCCATTTTTTGCACATTACGGCATACAGCGTCCCATTTATTACACATTACGGCAGACAGCGTCCCATTTTTTACACATTACGGCAGACAGCGTCCCCTTTTTACACATTACGGCACACAGCGTCCCTTTTTTACACATAACAACAGACAGCGTCCCCTTTTTACACGTCCCCTTTTTACACATTACGGCAGACAGCGTCCCTTTTTTACACATTACAGCAGACAGCGTCCCCTTTTTACACATTACGGCACACAGCGTCCCTTTTTTACACATTACAGCAGACAGCGTCCCCTTTTTACACATTACGGCAGACAGCGTCCCATTTTTTGCACTTTACGGCAGACAGCGTCCCATTTATTACACATTACGGCAGACAGCGTCCCATTTATTACACATTACGGCAGACAGCATCCCATTTTTTGCATATTACGGCAGACAGCGTCCCATTTATTATACATTATGGCAGACAGCGTCCCATGTTTTGCACATTACGGCAAACAGGATAGATAGATAGATAGAATAGGTATACTTACCGTTTCCGCTGGCTCAGACTCCTCGTGCAGCTTCTGGCAGGGGAGAAGGAGGAGGGGGGACGGAGGAGGGAGCCGCAGCAGCGCTATGTCATTGGTAGAAGCGCTGCTGCTGGACCTCTCCTTTACCATAGGCTGCCCTCCGCCGCTGTGAATGCTGGGATGCGATGCGCATCCCAGCATTCACAGCGGCGGAGGGCAGCCTATGGTAAAGGAGAGGGCCAGCAGCAGCAGCGCTTCTACCAATTACACAGCGCTGCTGCGGCTTTCCCCCCTCCTCCTCCCCCCCCCCCCGGTAGCCGGTGCGCATCCTCTCCTCGGCGGCGGCGGAACACAGCGGCAGCCAGGCGGCATGTAATGAGTCAGACTCATTACATGCCGTTCTGGCTGCGGGCCCCTTGACAGTTGCGGGCCCCAGTGCAAGGCACTGCCTGCACTGGCGCTAGTTCCGCCTCTGTGGGAGAGGGATCTTTCTAGGACACTCCAGGATGAAGAGTGGGACTCTAGTTTTAGTAACTGTTTAAAACGCTCCAGATGTATTAACCACTCAGAAATGTTCTTTAAATTGGTTCAAAGGTTCACTCTGGAGCGGCAACATAAAATATGGCCTGCTATCTCTAGACTATGTTGGAGGAATTGTGGGGGAGTAGGTGATTTGTTTTACGTCTTTTGGGCGTACCCTCTCCTTCAGCCGCTCTGGAGGGAGGTGTTCCATATGGCAAGTAAAGTGGTTAGAATTGAGGTTCAGGCAGATCCTGCTATTGCGTTGTTTCACGACGGGTGGGCTCCACAACCTCCAGGGTCAGCTGCTCCTCATCCTCAGACCCGGAATCTGACTGTTTCTCTCCAGCTCCTTGCTGCTGGTCTGTTTCCATCAGGGTTTGGATCATCTGTTACCTGGTCTGGCCCTTGCTGGCCAGACCCTTCCCCAGGCATTGTGCCACAAGATCTTTCTTCCCGAGCTTTTTTTACTTTGCAGCCATTTTTGCCAAACAAAAACACAAAACAGGGATGGGGAACAGAAATTGTTTTCACTGCGTGACTTTTACTAATATGAGCTTTGAGTTCTGGTATCTGGTGAATTTGGGCTTCTCTCGGAGTTACTCCATCATTCACTTAAGTTTTATAAATAAAAAATTACTTTTTAGATCTCCCACCGCTGTCCCAGTTTGTCACAACTCCGGCGCGCCGATCCTCCAGATACACCAATCTGAGAATCACCGCCCGTGACTTTCTAATTACCTCAGTGCATGTGGTTAATCAACACAATTACTGCCACCAGCTCAAGTGACATTTTGAGACAATGCCCAGGGCAAGCTTCAGCTCTCACCCGCACACACAATTATTTATACTTGAAATATAGGTAACATGGGCTACACGAGGCGTTAGGTCAGAAAACACAGCACCAGAACTAGAATTATTGTATTTAATCCAAGAATATCTTCAACATTTATAGTCACTAAAAAAAAAAGTTACAAGATTATAATAATTTAAATAGTCACACAAGTAATCACAATTTCAAGAAATAAAATAAAGGAAGAAAACAATGTTCAGGTAACTTTATCCACCTCATAACAATGCACACTATCTGTGGAGTATTACTCAAATTTAAACACCCCCCCCCCCCCCCCCCTTGAAGGTATCTTAACCCTCCCCTAGCCAGAATGGAGTGAGTGTAAGATTACGCTATGGGATCTCTGGGTCACTCAAGCAGGGGCTGAGGCTCTTATCTCTGTCGCTGTTTGAAGCTCGGAGATTTGGTCTTGTGATCAGCATGGACTAGTTTTTACAACATGCCCCAGGAAGAACAGTTCACACTCTTCCGGCCATAGCGTCTCTGAGGGGTTCCCCCAGGGGCACTTAATGAATTCTCCAAACAAGTTCTTGTCCCCTACATCAAAGGAGATCTGACACCTGTGGGCTGTATTGTAATCAAGCAGTGTCCCAGCAAAGTAATTAAGTTTCAACCAGTTGTCAGCCTAATACATTTTCCACAATACAATATACATTGATACATATCCCAATGTAAATAATACAATTTTTAATCATGCCCACTCTGATATACAATTGGGCATTCCCTACAAGTATAGAGAGGTTAGACAAAACAAACATGGGGCCACGGTTGCAAGTGTCTCTTCATTTCCTCCCCGGGTGCGGTCACCTTCAGTTCCTTCTGGACTCACCCACTTATGTGTTTCGATCTGGTATGGATCTTTCTCAAGGTGACAAGGCTCTAACCTCTCTACAGCTCAGGTCCCTTGTCGTATGGAATAAAAAGATCTCTTGTATGATCTTTCTCCTCTGCATCTACATCTGTACATTCCTGATAGTAAATCCCCTGAGAGAAGGGTATTTATTCATCTGAAGGACAAGGAGAGCAATGCCTCCATTACACCATGAGGAACAAGACCCACCTGCTGTCCCCAGCATGTGAGGAAGGCGCTTGTCCTATTTGCATCTTGAGTTCAGTTTCGATGTGCTTGTTTTCTGCATGTGCTTTGTTGAGTATCCTGCTGAGGGGGCAACCCCATGAATTATCATATTACACCTGTGGATGGATGGGTGTGTCTCACGGGTTGAACGTGTGTACTGTAAATTCTGGTATTTTAAACTGAATTACACAAAGAACTACAGTATTTGTGTTTCTCTTTCTCCATATACAAGATAGTGGTGGTGGGCGTCAGCTAAGGCTAATCACAGGGGGCGGCGGCTTGGGCTAAGACACAGGTGGGTGTGGCAGCTGCGTCTAACCCCCCTGCAGTGCCTAACCCAAACCCTCACCCCAATACTTACCATCGGGATGCCATCGGTTGTTCTGCCACCGGGATTCCGTGCGGTGTCTGAATTCTGGGGTCGGTCACCTGACGGACCGCACCCTGTTATACAATAGAAACGGTTTTACTATTGCTTTGTGGGGACATATGATGTGACCCTTTCCTTCTGTTGTACAGAGGCTGCTGGTGTGAGCCCTGGGAATATATACACTTACAGCCTCACACACCTTCCAGTGTTCTAGGTTTTGGCGGTGTTTTGCCACAGTCAGGCAGCCCACCAGCGCCTCTGCCTAGGTTACTGTGTCCTGCCTCAGTGTTCCTGTGAGTTCTAACCAATGAGTAAGAGCATCATCCGTGCATCTAATTTCACCCACACCAGTTCTTACCAACTTTGCCCAGTGGTCCCAGTTCTGTGCTCACAGCAAGTACATAATCTGACATGGGGTATGATAGATCTATTATGGTGGTTCTACCTCATGGTGACTAGCGGGGTATAATAGATCCAGTATGGTGGTTCTACCTCACGGTGACTAGCGGGGTATGATAGATCCAGTGTGGTGGTTCTACCTCACGGGGACTAGCGGGGTATGATAGACAGTATGGTGGTTCTATCTCACGGTGACTAGCGGGGTATGATAAATCCAGCATGTTAGTCCTACCTCACAGTGACTAGAAGGTAAGATAGATCCAGCGTAGTGGTTATACCTCACAGCGACTAGTGGGGTATGATAGATCCAGTATGGTGGTACTAGGTCACAGTAGCTAGCAGGGTATCATAGATTCAGTGATGTGGTTCTACCTCACAGCAGCTATCCGGGTACTAGCGGGGTATGATACAGTATGGTGGTTCTACCTCACGGTGACTAGCAGGGTATGAGAGATACAGTATGGTGGTACTACCTCACGGTGACTAGCAGGGTATGATAGAGACAGTATGGTGGTTCTACCTCACAGTAACTAGTGGGGTATGGTAGATCCAGTATTGTGGTACTAGGTCACAGTGACTAGTGGGGTATGGTAGATCCAGTATTGTGGTTCTACCTCACGGTGACTAGCGGGGTGTGATAGGTCCAGTATGGTGGTACTACGTCACAGTGACTAGGGGGGTATGATAGATCCAGTATTGTGGTTCTACCTCATGGTGACTAGCGGGGTATGATAGATACAGTATGGTAGTACTAGGTCACAGTGACTAAGGAGGTATGATAGATACAGTATGGTACTAGCTCACAGTGACTAGCGGGGTATGATAGAGACAGTATGGTGGTACTAGGTCACAGTGACTAGAGGGTATGATAGATCCAGTATTGTGGTTCTACCTCATGGTGACTAGCGGGGCATGATACAGCATGGTAGTACTAGGTCACAGTGACTAGGGAGGTATGATAGATACAGTATGGTACTAGCTCACAGTGACTAGCGGGGTATGATAGAGACAGAATGGTTGTACTAGGTCACAGTGACTAGAGGGTTTGATAGATACAGTATGGTGGTACTAGGTCACAGTGACTAGTGGGGTATGGTAGATCCAGTATTGTGGTTCTACCTCCCAGTGACTAGCGGGGTGTGATAGGTCCAGTATGGTGGTACTAGGTCACAGTGACTAGTGGGGTATGGTAGATCCAGTATTGTGGTTCTACCTCCTGGTGACTAGCGGGGGATGATATACAGTATGGTGGTACTAGGTCACAGTGACTAGTGGGGTATGGTAGATCCAGTATTGTGGTTCTACCTCCTGGTGACTAGCGGGGGATGATATACAGTATGGTGGTACTAGGTCACAGTGACTAGTGGGGTATGGTAGATCCAGTATTGTGGTTCTACCTCCTGGTGACTAGCGGGGGATGATATACAGTATGGTGGTACTAGGTCACAGTGACTAAGGAGGTATGATAGATACAGTATGGTACTACCTCACAGTGACTAGCGGGGTATGATAGATCCAGTATTGTGGTTCTACCTCATGGTGACTAGCGGGGCATGATACAGTATGGTAGTACTAGGTCACAGTGACTAGGGAGGTATGATAGATACAGTATGGTACTAGCTCACAGTGACTAGCGGGGTATGATAGAGACAGAATGGTTGTACTAGGTCACAGTGACTAGCGGGGTAT
Organism: Pseudophryne corroboree; assembly: GCF_028390025.1. Classification (NCBI taxonomy): domain Eukaryota; kingdom Metazoa; phylum Chordata; class Amphibia; order Anura; family Myobatrachidae; genus Pseudophryne; species Pseudophryne corroboree. Next base: position 1,054,314,779 of record NC_086445.1, read on the forward strand.
GATAGATACAGTATGGTGGTACTAGGTCACAGTGACTAGTGGGGTATGGTAGATCCAGTATTGTGGTTCTACCTCCCAGTGACTAGCGGGGTGTGATAGGTCCAGTATGGTGGTACTAGGTCACAGTGACTAGTGGGGTATGGTAGATCCAGTATTGTGGTTCTACCTCCTGGTGACTAGCGGGGGATGATATACAGTATGGTGGTACTAGGTCACAGTGACTAGTGGGGTATGGTAGATCCAGTATTGTGGTTCTACCTCCCAGTGACTAGCGGGGTGTGTCAGGTCCAGTATGGTGGTACTAGGTCACAATGATTAGCAGGGTATGATAGATCCAGTATTGTGGTTCTACCTCCTGGTGACTAGCGGGGTATGATAGATACAGTATGGTGGTACTAGGTCACAGTGACTAGTGGGGTATGGTAGATCCAGTATTGTGGTTCTACCTCCTGGTGACTAGTGGGGTATGATAGAGACAGTATGGTGGTTCTACCTCACAGACTAGCGGGGTATGATAGATCAAGTATTTTGGTTCTACCTCATGGTGACTAGCGGGGTATGATAGATACAGTATGGTGGTATTAGCTCACGGCAAGTAGCAGGGTATAATGAGAATATGAATACGCTTTTCTCCCGTAGGACTCAATGTAGCTCTACAGACATCAGTAACACGGTACATTGTACAGGGAATTGGTGTTACAGAATATAGAAACCACACAGAAATAGTTAAACCAACAGAAACCTAGCGCAAACAATAAGCATATTGCAGGGTTGGTGTAGTGTAAGCATTTGGGGGTAATTACTTCTAAGGGTTATATATTCCACCCATTAAAGATACCAGATGAGGCAGCCATGGTGGGTGCTATATGTAAGAGTATCCTGGGTGGAATAGGTTACTAGTAGAAGACGTGACACAAATTGGCAGTTGCAGCGACCTAACGCTCAGAGTAGGGTCCCACCAGAACAGTCAGGTCCATGCATTTCTCATCCCATCCACAAGTGTACCAGATGAGGCATGTTGGGTGCACTACGGAGGTTACACTGTGGGAGGTTGTCCATACAAGGACCTATGGCTTACATGTGAAAACTAACGTGTGTGGAGGCATAGCAGACAGGTATAACAACATGGGGTGAAAGTACATGGTAAAAGCATGGAACAACAAATACAGCAAACAGTAAAGTGGATCAGGCACAATCCGTGGTGGTACCATGTGCTGACCAATGGAGGTGGCAGAATCAGCAAAAGACGGGGTAACAGAGTCAAAAATGAAACAGTGGCGACTGAACGTTTGATAGGATAGGGCACTGTGAATGTTGCCACAGCCCCCAGCATAAGACTGTTGGCGTGTTGATAGGGGGCACCGGAGGCTCTTTAGCCCATACATGCTAACAGATGTGGCCCTTCTCACTGGGGTAGCAGGTGTCTGGTGTTAGCTGGAAATAGAGACACCCGATAGTAAAGTGGCCCTGGGGTAGGGAAGTAGACGGGCGTGGGATTGGCAGTATGATGGCGAGTCCCCTTGCACCCGCCTCCCAGCGTAGCCACGGAGTCCAGCGGCAGATGCATGCGCTGCAGAATACTTGCCTACCTGACCCTCTCCATGAGGGAGAAAATGCTCTGTTCCTGGACTTTCCTGGTAATGTATGATTGCCATCACCTGTGGTGAGCTAGGTAATTGATAAGAAAGGTGTTTCACCACAGGTGATGGCAATCATACATTACCAGGAAAGTCCAGGAACAGAGCATTTTCTCCCTCATGGAGAGGGGCAGGTAGGCAAGTATGCACTGCAGTAGCTGGCAGCAAACACGTGGTGGCAAGATGTCGTCTGCAGTCCGGCGAGTGGCCCCGGCTCCCTCCTCGGCTACCAGCTCCCCTCTCCACAGGTGCTCACAACGGGCAGCGCACCTCGATGCTGACCAGGGCATATCTTGGGTGGATGGCACAGCAGGCAGAGCCTGGATTCGGAGGAGAGAGCATGGTGTTGCTGCGATGGCCGGTTAGCGTGCCAGGCATCCCCGGGGAGGCACGATCATTATGTTGTGGTAGGAGGGCACTGGCAGCCACAGCTGAAGCGGGGGCATTATGCTGGAAGCAGCAGCCAACTACCGTGCAGGGGGTGGAGTTGTGAAGCCGGGGACGGGAGCTCTTTGAGCATGCTACCATCCCCGGCCCCAGCGGAAGCCGGGTCTGATAGACCTTGTATCTACCTCACAATGACTAGCAGGATGTGGTATAAGGAGAGTTATGGTAGACTTACTTTGGTTAACTCTCTTACTCTAAGTTCATAGGCTCCACAGGTAAACATTGGGGGTTGTAGTGGTGGACTAAGAGTTCAGGCAGCATACGGTTAAAGCTTTCAGTATATCCCAGAATGCCTGGCTATTCCTCCCTCTAAGCACGCCTCCACGCTCAGGATTCTCTGTTTTGGTAACTAGCGTAGAGCAGAAAGCAGAGAAAGGAGAAGAGAAACATGTTAGGCTCATAAGAACACATTCTCACGGGCAGGAGAAGTGAACCAGAGACCAATGCCGTGGAAACCCAGGGGGTAATTCAGATCTGGTTGCTGCTGTGCATTTTATCACAGTGGGCGATCAGGTAGTAACTGCGCACACGCATCGGACAACAACGGGCATCACCGGCCAGCAATGGGATGGTGTGAAAAATCCGATCACACGGGAATTCGCAAGGTGATTGACAGGAAGAGGCCGTTTGTGGGTGGCAACTGACCATTTACAGGGAGTGTCTGGAAAAACGCAGGTGTGTCCAAGCGTTTTCAGGGAGGGTGTCCGTCAGCTCCGACCCCGATCAGCCTGTTCTCATCACACTGTAGGAGTAAGTCCTGGGTTGCGCACAGAGGCCCTCATTCCGAGTTGTTCGCTCGCTAGCAGCTTTTAGCAGCATTGCACACACTAGGCCGCCGCCCTCTGGGAGTGAATCTTAGCTTAGCAGAATTGCGAACGAAAGATTAGCAGAATTGCGAATAGAAATTTCTTAGCAGTTTCTGAGTAGCTCGACACTTACTCCTACACTGCGATCAGCTCAGTCAGTTTCGTTCCTGGTTTGACGTCACAAACACACCCAGCGTTCACCCAAACACTCCCCCGTTTCTCCAGACACTCCCGCGTTTTTCCCAGAAACGTCAGCGTTTTTCAGCACACTCCCATAAAACGGCCAGTTTCCGCCCAGAAACAGCCACTTCCTGTCAATCACACTCCGATCACCAGAACGAAGAAAAAACTTTGTAAGGCCGTGAGTAAAATACCAAACTTCTGTGCTAATTTACTTGGCGCAGGCGCACTGCGAACATTGCGCATGCGCAGTTTGCGACTAATCGCTCCGTAGCGAAAAAAACTAACGAGCGAACAACTCGGAATGACCTCCCCAAGTGCACACACTGGATTTTCGCAGCTCGGTGTACACATGCGATCGCACACTTGCACGGCAAATTTACTCACCCTGGAGGCGGCGACTGATCGCAAGACAGCAAAATTAGCAGCCCAGCGATCAGATCTGAATTACCCCCCCAGAGAGTCCAGGTGGGTTAGGGTGGGCACCCTGTGGACCCTATGAACTTAGAAGAGAGAGAGAGAGTTAACCAGGGTAAGTCTACCATAACTCTCCTTTTCTTCTGCAGGGTTCATAGGGTGTCCACAGGGAAACATTGGGGATGTCCTAAATCAGAACTTCAAGGGTGGGGATGCACTTGAAAGGATAAAAGAATCCGGTGTCCAAAGGAAGCATCCTGGGAGGCAAATGTATCAAAGACATAAATCTGTAGAAACGTCTGTACCTTAGACCACGTAACCGCCTTGCACAATTGTTCAGTAGACACACCACGGCGTGCCACCCAAGAAGGTCCTACAGACCAAGTAAAATGGGCAGAAATCGAAGCTGGAACAGGTAGATCAGCTCGACGGTAGGCACATGCAATGACCATTCTAATGCATCTGGCTAGCGTTTGCTTATTAGCAGGCCAACCACGCTCGTGGAAACCAAATAGAACGAACAGAGCATCAGACCGTCTGGTGGAGGTAGAATGGTCTACAGAGACCGGCAGAGCATGAACCACATCCAAAGAATGTTCTTTTGGGGGGAGGTCTGCAGAGACAAAGCCTGGAACCACAATCTTCTGACTGATATGGAACTTAGAGACCACCTTAGGGAGGTAACCCTGGCTTAGCCCCGTGATTGATATGGAACTTAGAGGCCACCTTAGGGAGGTAACCCTGGCTTAGTTCTGAGGACTTCTCTGTCCTGATGAAAGATGAGACAGGGAGAACGACAGAAGAGAGCTCCCAAGTCCAACACCCTTCTGGTTGATGCAATGGCGAGTAGAAGCAGTATCTTCGCTGTCAACCATTTGAGATAGGCAGATTCCAACGGTTCAAAAGGGTGCTCCTGTAGAGCATCCAGAACAACAGAGAGATCCCATGGAGCCACCGGAGGAACATAAGGTGGCTGTATACGAAGGAACCCCTAAAAAGTGCACACATCCGCAATTGTGGAAATTCTGCGTTCGAACCAAACCGGAAGGCCAAAAACTAATCTTTGAGAGAGGCAAGTCGTAAGCCTAGATCCAAACCATGTTGCAAAAAGACAAGAATCCTTGAGGTCTTAAAGACATTTGCGTTATAGTGCTTTTCAGCGCACCAAGCAAACTAGACATGCTGCACTCTATAATAGATGCGTGCAGAGGTAGGTTTATGTGCCCTGAGCATAGTTTTGATAACAGTTTCTGAAAATCCTTTGTTCCTTAGGATTGATGACTCAAGAGCCACACCATAAAAGACAGGTGGCCAAGGTCTGGATGGAGACAAGGACCCTGAGACAGAAGGTCCTGTCACTGAGGAAGTAGAAGACGGTCTATAGGCAGACTCTGGAGATCGGAGAATCAATGTCTACTGGGTCACGCAGGGGCTACCAGAATTAGGTACCCCTCCATCTTGTTTGAATTTTCGCAGCAATCGAGGAAGAAGAGCTACCAGAGGGAAGGTGAACGGTAGGCGAAATGTCCATTGAATTGACAGAGTGTCTACAAATGCTGCTTGAGGATCCCTGGACCGGGATCTAAAACACAGGAACTTTGTGGTTGTGGCGTGAGGTCATGAGATCCACGTCCAGAAGACCCTATCTGTCCACGAGGAGCTGGAAGACTTCCGGGTGGAGAGCCCATTCTCCAGCGTGAACATCCTCACGACTGAGGAAGTAGCTTCCCAGTTGAGTACGCCTGGAATGAACACCGCCGGTAATGCCGAGAGATGTAGTTCGGCCCACCGAAGAATCTTGGGTCATCTCATTTTGCTGCGATTGCCGCCCTGATGGTTGATGTATGCCACTATCGTGGCTTTATCTGACTGTAATTTGACAGGTCTGCCCTGAAGAACTGTCCGACCGAGATTCAACGCATTGTACACTGCCCGCAATTCTAACACATTGATTGACAGCTGAGATTCTACTAAGCTCCATCTCCCTTGGATCAACTGTTGGTCTATCATTACTCCGCAGCCACGCAGGCTGGCATCTGTTGTGAGTAACACCCAATTGGAGATCCAGAACGGTAGGCTCCTGCTGAGTTGGTGATCTCTGAGTCACCAAGTTAGGGAGAAATGAACCTCCGGAGTCAAGGTTATCATTTGTGACTTGATGAGATGCGGTTGACTGTAGGTCGTCCAGGTATGGTAAGATTCTGATTCCTTGATGACGAAGGTGTGCAGTCATAACAGCCATGACTTTGGTAAAAATTCTGGGCGCCGTAGCTAAGCCAAACGGCAGAGCCCGACACTGAATGTTGGTTGACAATAGCAAACCGCAGAAATTGCTGGTGTGCAATAGGGATATGGAGATATGCATCCTGTATGTCCAGGGATACCATAAAGTCCATAGGTTCCATGGCCAAAACTATAGATCGCAGGGTTTCCATGCAAAACTTTGAGACTTTCACAAACCTGTTCAAAGATTTGAGGTCGAGAATCGGTCAGTGTGAACCATTTGGCTTTGGTACCAGGAACAGTGTGGAATAATATTCTCTGCCTCGCTGAGGTATAGGCACTACCACGACTGACTGAAGAAGGGAGTTGACCACAGTTTGTAGTATAAGGGCCTTGCTTTGATCTGTTGGAAGGCCCGTGGTAAAGTACTGGTGAGGGGGATGCCTCCTGAACGAGATGGTGTACCCGTGAGAGAGTACTTCCTCCACCCAAGCGTCTGTTGTTCTCTCTGTCCATACCTGCGCAAAGAGCAGAAGGTGGCCCCCAACTCTGAGGTGCCCCAGAAGGAGGCCCGCACCGTCAGACTGCAGGCTTGTCAGGTTTTGTGGTAGGTTGACGTGCAGCCCAGGATTGCTTAGCCTTGGCCTTAGAGGTCTTTGCGGCATGTGTTTGGGAAATACTTCTGCTGGGGGACGAAAGGTACGTACGATAGAGCATTTAGGGCGATGAGTCGGAGCTGGTGGTAAAAAGGCAGTTTTGGCTGCTGCTAATGATGTCACAATTTTGTTCAACTCCTCACCAAAAAGAATATCACCTGTAAAGGGAGGATTTCCAACATTTTCTTGGAATCCAAATCTACTTTCCAAGACTTTAGCCAAAGGATATGTCTTGCTAGTACACATGAAGCAGACGCCTTTGCCACTAACACACCAGCATCAGAGTGCCTCGCCAATGTAGCTAGCAGCAGGATTTAATATGGTCTAGGTAAAGGCAGCATATATAAGACATATCTGACGGTAGTTCCTCCTCTATGGGCTGTAACCACGGTTCAATAGCTTTTGCAGCCCATGAAGCTGCCACTGTGGTCCTATATATAGCCCCAGAAAAGGAGTAAATGGATTTGAGGCAGTTTTCCATACGCCCATCTGTCGGCTCTTTTAATAAAGAGACAGTAGTGACAGGCAAAGTCGATGTCATTATTAGACGTGTGACATGAGAATCCACTAGTGACCCATCTCTCTCCTCCAAACTTTTTGAGCATATTGTCTACAACTACCTTACTGCCTTTCTTTCCTCCCACTCTCTGCTTGACCAATTTCAGTCTGACTTTTGTCTTCTCAACTCCACTGAAACTGAGCTCACAAGTCAGCAATGATCTCCTTGCTGCCAAATCCAAGGGCCATTCCTCTGCTCATTCTCCTTGGCCTCCCAGCTTTTTAGAATCAGAATCAATTTTTATTGACCAAGTATGCCTCCGTATACCTGGAATTCACTCTGGTTTACTGCACGCCAGAAAACTCACAGACAACTTTCATTCCAATCATAATACATAAAAACAATACATAAGTAATAACAATCATTAGACAATATCACTTTTGACACTATGGACCACCCTCTCCTCCAGCAAAACCTATCACTTGATCTACGTGATACTGCCCTCTCCTGGTTATCCTCCGGCCTTCTCTGTTACTTGTCTCCTTTCATAATTCCACTCCATCCTTGCTTCCACTAGCAGTAGGTATCCACCAAGGTTCTGTTCTTGGTCCCCTCCTTTTCTCTCTCTACAAGTCCTCTTTAGGTGAGCTCATCTGCTCTTTTGACCTCCAATATCATCTCTATGCTGATGATACTCAGATCTACCTTTCCTCTCCTCCTCTCGTATCTCCAACTGTCTCTCTGCTATCTCTTTCCAGACGTCCCAGTGCACTCCTGAACTAAACGTGTCTACAAATGAGCTAATCAACTTCCCACCTTCCAGCATGAGTTCACCTCCCACCATTTCCATAATATTTCTAGGATCAGACCCTTTCTCACCATGGAGGCTACTGTGACCCTCATCCACTCACTGATCATCTCTAGGAAATTACAGAAATCCAATATGGCCTCCATGAGATGCGCCTTTCTCCACTTCAATCTGTCCTCCATGCAGCGGCCCGGCTCATCATCTTCTCCACATGTACTATATCTGCCACCCTACTCCTACAGGCTTCCCTTCCCCTTCAGAACCAACTTAGGACCGCTGATACAGGAATGCTCATATACCATGTACTTGTCTTGCTTTGTCTTGTACTGTAAGTCGCTGTTTTCTTGTTTTTAGGTGCTGTGGAACCCTTGCGGCACCAAATAAAGGATTATAGTAAATAACAATAAACGTTGTATGCTTAGGTATACAACTCCCATCTGCTGCAGCTAGAAGAATCTATGCCCAGGGTCATGTATCACATTCTCTCTTCCAACACGCTGGACTGAGATACAGAACACACACACCGGTAATAGTGCACTGGGGCAGAAAAGTGATTATTATACATTGCCCTGAAGGTGAATGCCCCTATCATTTGAAGAACAGCGGGTGGTATGGTGTAACACTGCAGTAAAACAAAACATGAACGACATCTGATTATATATATATATATATATATAAAATGTGTGGAATAAAATGGACGGCGCTGTGCTGTATACCAAGAGTAGAGACATTTCTATGATCAGGGAAATCCTTTCTTCTGATTTTCCATTTATTCTAAAGATACGTAGAAATATAAGAGGGTAACGTGATGCCATACAATAGACTTGGGATGCAGAGCGGATGAAGACGCTGACATCGGAGGACAGAAAACACGCAAAGCACAAGTCACCGCCTACAAAATATATAATGAGCCGTTTAGGATTAGATCCAAGAGTGTCTGATACAGCTTTGGGATGATGAGGGAGGATGTACAAAGGCTTAATATAAAGGCACTTTATAAACAGTTCATGTGGAAGAGGAGATCAGAGCAATACTAGGTGAGTTGCAGTTGAGGAATATTGCAGCGGGAGATGACAACTGAGATAAAGACATGTCACAGACAGCACTGGAGACAGGAAGGGGTGATATAGGAGTGGGGTGAGGAACATTGCAGCGGGAGATGACAACTGAGATAAAGGCATGTCACAAACTGCACTAGAGACAGGAAGGGGTGATATAGGACTGGGGTGAGGAACACTGCAGCGGGAGATGACAACTGAGATAGACATGTTAAATACCACACTGGGGACAGGGAGGGGTGATGTAGGAGTGAGGTGAGGAACACTGCAGCGGGAGATGACAACTGAGATAAAGGCATGTCACAGACCGCACTGGAGACAGGACGGGGTGATATAGGAGTGGGGTGAGGAATATTGCAGCGGGAGATGACAACTGAGATAGACGTTACAGAACACACTGGGGACAGGAAGGGGTGATATAGGAGTGAGGTGAGGAACACTGCAGCGGGAGATGACAACTGAGAAATACAAGTTACAGACCACACTGGAGACAGGGAGGGGTGATATAAGACTGGGGTGAGGAACACTGTGACAACTGAGATAAAGACATGTTACAGAGCACACTGGGGACAGGAAGGGGTGATGTGGGAGTGGGGTGAGGAACTGAGATAAAGACAGGTCACAGACCACACTGGAGACAGGGAGGGGTGATATAAGACTGGGGTGAGGAACACTGTGACAACTGAGATAAAGACATGTCACAGACCACACTGGAGACAGGAAGGGGTGATGTAGGACTGGGGTGAGGAACACTGCAGCGGGAGATGACAACTGAGATAAAGACATGTCACAGACCACACTGGAGACAGGAAGGGGTGATATAGGACTGGGGTGAGGAACACTGCAGCGGGAGATGACAACTGAGATAAAGACATGTTACAGACAGCACTGGAGACAGGAAGGTGTGATATAGGACTGGGGTGAGGAACACTGCAGCGGGAGATGACAACTGAGATAAAGACATGTCACAGACCACACTGGGGACAGGAAGGGGTGATATAGGACTGGGGTGAGGAACACTGCAGCGGGAGATGACTGAGATAAAGACATGTTACAGACAGCACTGGAGACAGGAAGGGGTGATATAGGAGTGGGGTGAGGAACATTGCAGCGGGAGATGACAACTGAGAAAGACAAGTTACAGACCACACTGGAGACAGGGAGGGGTGATATAAGACTGGGGTGAGGAACACTGTGACAACTGAGATAAAGACATGTTACAGAGCACACTGGGGACAGGAAGGGGTGATGTGGGAGTGGGGTGAGGAACTGAGATAAAGACAGGTCACAGACCACACTGGAGACAGGGAGGGGTGATATAAGACTGGGGTAAGGAACACTGTGACAACTGAGATAAAGACATGTCACAGACCACACTGGAGACAGGAAGGGGTGATGTAGGACTGGGGTGAGGAACACTGCAGCGGGAGATGACAACTGAGATAAAGACATGTCACAGACCACACTGGAGACAGGAAGGGGTGATATAGGACTGGGGTGAGGAACACTGCAGCGGGAGATGACAACTGAGATAAAGACATGTTACAGACAGCACTGGAGACAGGAAGGTGTGATATAGGACTGGGGTGAGGAACACTGCAGCGGGAGATGACAACTGAGATAAAGACATGTCACAGACCACACTGGGGACAGGAAGGGGTGATATAGGACTGGGGTGAGGAACACTGCAGCGGGAGATGACTGAGATAAAGACATGTTACAGACAGCACTGGAGACAGGAAGGGGTGATATAGGAGTGGGGTGAGGAACATTGCAGCGGGAGATGACAACTGAGAAAGACAAGTTACAGACCACACTGGAGACAGGGAGGGGTGATATAAGACTGGGGTGAGGAACACTGTGACAACTGAGATAAAGACATGTTACAGAGCACACTGGGGACAGGAAGGGGTGATGTGGGAGTGGGGTGAGGAACTGAGATAAAGACAGGTCACAGACCACACTGGAGACAGGGAGGGGTGATATAAGACTGGGGTGAGGAACACTGTGACAACTGAGATAAAGACATGTCACAGACCACACTGGAGACAGGAAGGGGTGATATAGGACTGGGGTGAGGAACACTGCAGCGGGAGATGACAACTGAGATAAAGACATGTTACAGACAGCACTGGAGACAGGAAGGTGTGATATAGGACTGGGGTGAGGAACACTGCAGCGGGAGATGACAACTGAGATAAAGACATGTCACAGACCACACTGGGGACAGGAAGGGGTGATATAGGACTGGGGTGAGGAACACTGCAGCGGGAGATGACTGAGATAAAGACATGTTACAGACAGCACTGGAGACAGGAAGGGGTGATATAGGAGTGGGGTGAGGAACACTGCAGCGGGAGATGACAACTGAGATAAAGACATGTTACAGACAGCACTGGAGACAGGAAGGGGTGATGTGGGAGTGGGGTGAGGAACACTGCAGCGGGAGATGACAACTGAGATAAAGACATGTTACAGAGCACACTGGAGACAGGAAGGGGTGATATAGGACTGGGGTGAGGAACATTGCAGCGGGAGATGACAACTAAGATAAAGACATGTCACAGACCACACTGGAGACAGGAAGGGGTGATATTGGAGTGGGGTGAGGAACACTGCAGCTGGATATGACAACTGAGATAAAGACATGTTACAGACAGCACTGGAACCAGGAAGGGGTGATGTAGGAGTGAGGTGAAGAACATTGCAGTGGGAGAAGACAACCGATATAAAGGCATGTTACAGACTGCACTAGGGACAGCAGTGGAGTAAGGAGGGTTTATAAAGCATGGCCGAGATGTTGCAGAGACAGAAGGTGATACATTGTACACTGCGGCAGCTGGATGTGGAATGTGAAGGGGAAGTACGACACAATGACCGCAGTGTAGGAAGAACAGGAGATAGAGGGAAACAAGGCAGATGAAGATACTACATCCTAGCACCTGAAGAAGGGAAGGAAGACGGACGTGAATGAAGGGAAGAACAGGATATGGAATAGAAAGGTGTCAGTCTGTTATTGTCTAGGATCTGAACCAGTGGGAGGACAGAACTGCAATTATTTTGTTCTACAAAGAGGCCACAAATCCAAAGTAAACCTTATACAGACAGATATACAGATGGCTCAATAAGACAGACAAGTGCGATGGAGGCCACAAGGAGTCCAGCCTCCTCTGTCCAGATCTGAGGATATCACAGCTACAGAGGTGCCTCCGTCAGTTAATACGATCTCTAAGACAATAATTTTATTTACCACGTGCAGCCAAAGCCACAAATCAACATGTTTGGTTAGATGGTGATATCTTGCATCACAGTGCCTAGATTCCACCCAGATTATGCCCACATACAGCTGTGCAAGAGAAGGTCATGGTGATGTAGCCAGGACCTCCAATGTGGACCCTTCATTCTCGCAGGTCGCTGGTGAGTTTCTACTAAAGGAAAGGACAGCTCCCATTATCCTAGAGAGGGACCACGAAGCTTCTGTTCCTCAGGGTAAATGCGGCTGTGGGCTCTGCACTGGGTCCCAAGGTCACTCTGTGGGTAAGGTGCAGAGCCTCAACATTAGTCCCCATCCTTTATAACACAGTGCCCATTATAATCAGCTCCGGGTTCTCAATGTCCTTTTTGCTCTGCACCATCCGGAGTTCAAGCTGGGCGTAGGATGGCCTCTTCCCAGGCCCGGCTAGAGCTGCAAAGAGATAATGTAGGAACAAACCATCATACACAGAGCCAACAGCATAAATCCCTCACACTGCACTGATTGGTCATGTGGAGCTGAGACCCCTCCCACCGCAATACTAGCTGAGACCCCCCCCTCCCACCGCAATCCTAGCCGAGACACCCCCCACTGCATTACTATCAGAGACCCCTCCCACTGCATTACTATCAGGGACTCCGCATACCATAATCCTAGCAGAGACCTGCGTTACCCCATTAACAGCTGAAGTCTGTCCCTCCCCGAACTCACCACGGGCACTACTGATAGTCCTCTGTAGCACATGCTGCATGGCGGACACAGTCTTCTCACAGGCCAGCTGGAAGAGAACAGATGAGGGGATCAGGAAGAGAGGTGGCACAGGGAGACAGTCTCAGACATGTACACAGATTTACAGTCATATGTAGATGCTACTTATTACACAGATATACAAGTGTGACTTTTCAAATTACAAGAGTCTTATCTTTGAGACTGAGGTTACTGTACTCCTTCCTCGGCCTCCCCATTGCTTTAATAGGCAGCCTCCCCCACCACTACTCCCACCTCCTGTGAGACTTGCAATTTCACAGACTGGGTGCACTGCTTAGTAAATGACAAACACAACACGGTCTGTACACTACTGTATGTATATGAATGGCTCATGCTGTCATTTACTAAGCAGTGCACCCAGTCCGTGAAGTCACGAGTCTCACGGGGGCGGGATTGGAGGTGGGGGAGGCTGCCTATTAAAGCAATGGGGAGGGCCGGGAAGAAGTACAGTAACCTCAGTCTCAAAGATAAGACTCTGGTAATGTGAAAAGTCACACTTGTATATCTGTGTAATAAGTAACACGTACAGTTTTTCTCTAATTTTGACTGTATATCTGTGTGCATGTCTGAGACTGTATACGGAGTATGACACAACTGGCTTTGGGAAAATTAGAAAGAAAACTGTGGATGCTAATTTTTACACAGATGTACTATACATGTGTGTCCTTAGCTCACGGGCATGGTAACCATGGGTGATACCACTATGCCAAGTGAGCTATGAAGACAGGTGACTATAGTTATGTTTTTATAATGCTGTGTATCTCAATTATAACACTGATAGTAATGATTTTTTTCTGTTAGAGATCTGTGCAGAACTCTGAACTGCGCTTTTCTTTGTTTGCGTTGGAAACGCTGAGCAAATCTTTTTTTGTTTAAATTTCTACTTAAAGTATGGATCATTTTATACAACGCACCAGGGGAGCTTTCAGTTGTAAGGCATGTTGCCCCTGGGTGCCTGCCGATCTGGTGATTTTGTTCTCTACCCTGCAGTGTTAATGTATTAAAATAGGACTACTGTATTTACTGTGCACCGGCCGGCGTATCAGGGCTTGCTTACATTGTACAGTATTCTGTAGTGCTACATCCATCCGCTGCTACTCAGCACTGTACTGTAGTTTTAATTAGTGGAGCAATCGCCACCTAGTGGTGAAGCTATGTATTGCATGCCGTGGATCCTCTTGTGCCTTATCATGCCTTACTTCGCCTACCTGCGCATTTGTGTGGCACGACTAGGACACATGGATGGACGGATAGACATGCTGCATGGCCTATAATATCCTCAGTAAGAAAATTGATAATATCTGTGTAGATACTAATTAATTATTCTGTGGCCAGGGTGTTCTGACCGACATATTTAAATTAAACCAAGCGACTATATGGTGTTTAATTGGCTATATTTAGATTTTTTTTATATGGATACAAATAACTTATTAACATTGTATCATGCAGCAGTTGTGGATTGGCGCTTTTACTGCTGATATAGTTTTGGTCTCTCTAGTGAGACAGTAACAAGATATCACATCTAGCGCTACAAACCTCACTGCTAATAGCACCATCGCAGACATCACTTTCATTACTAATATATAGCGCCCTTTCTATCTTTTTGGGTTGCTATTTGGCAAAGGGTTTCAGCTTGGAGAATCCAGAACAGCCAAAGCACCAGTAGAGTTTGGCGCTATTCTGTGGGTCACAGGATACAGGCAGATGTCTTTGTAAAGACATATGAGCAATAAACATCTTGCTGTGAGACATGTCCTTGTGCTAAAGGTGCTTGTAACAATCACATATGGCACAATAGTCTCTGTATGGTTAGGATATACTCATTCAGGGTCCGCAGGCCTCTTTCATGCTGTTCTGACACACAGTACCGCAGTAAACACGCCCTGGGTTCCTTAACCAATCAAGCTAAGTGCATGTGCTGTCCTAATGGTGACTCTTCTGTGACTGAGGTCACCTGGACCTGTCCTACACCCCAGGTTCCTGCAAGTCTGGAGAGGGAGGGAGGTTCTCCCCAAAACTTTTCTCCAGAATTCAGCGGGGTAACCCGATCACCTTCTCTGGCTGGATCTGGACTCCAGAGGGTGGGAGAAGCGGTTTCGTGGCCACGGAGTAATGGCTCTGATAAAATAATTACCTCTCCCTGCACCTCCTGATCTCACTTTCAGCCATGCGGCTGCAGGGGAAGACATACTGCGGTTCAGAGGGAGGACTGGGGGAACAAACAGCCCACAGAGGCTCCGGACCCCCTAGACTACCAGGGAAAAGGTAAGTGCACTTTAATACTTTAAATACATACATATTTATAATGCTATACAGCCCCCGGCGGTCTTACACTGCTGCAGCGCTCCAGTAACATACTTATTATACACTGTTACTCGTGTGATATATCTATGCATCGTTCTACTGGGGCACAGGACCGGTTATTAAATATCTTCTTTATTTACACCGATTTCTGAAATTGTTACCCAGGCACCCCAATGGGGTAAAATAGAAAAGAGGGGGGTAATCGGGGCGAATAGAATAGAGGGGGGTAATCGGGGAGAACAGAGGGGGGGGGGTAATCGGGTAGAATACAATAGAGGGGGGTAATCGGGTAGAACAGAGGGGGGGGGGGGTAATTGGTAGAATAGAATAAAGGAGGGTAATTGGGTAGAACGGGGGAGGGGGGTGTAATTGGTAGAATAGAATAGAATAGAAAGGGGTGATTCGGTAGAATAGAGGAGGGGGGTAATTGGGTAGAACAGAGGGGGGTAATTGGGTAGAATAGAGGGGGGTAATTGGGTAGAACAGGGGGGTTGGTAATTGGTAGAATAGAATAGAGGGGGTAATCGGGTAGAATAGAATAGAGGGGGGTAATTGGTAGAATATAATAGAGGAGGGTCATTGGGTAGAACAGGAGGGGGGGTGTAATTGGTAGAATAGAATAGAGGGGGGTAATTGGGTAGAACAGAGGAGGGTAATTGGGTAGAACAGAGGGGGGGGGGGTAATTGGTAGAATAGAATAGAGGGGGGTAATTGGGTAGAACAGCGGGGGGTAATCGGGTAGAACAAAAGGGGGTGTGTGATTGGTAGAATACAATAGAGGAGGGTAATCAGGTAGAACGGGGGGGGGGGGGGGTGATTGGTAGAATAGAATAGGGGAGGGTAACTGAGTAGAACAGAGGGGGTAATTGGTAGAATAGAGGAGGGTAATTGGGTAGAACAGAGGGGGGTAATTGGGAGAATACAATAGAGAGGGTAATCAGGTAGAACAGAGGGGGGGATAATTGGTAGAATAGAATAGAGGGGGGCAATCAGGTAGAACCGGGGGGGGGGGGGGGGGGGGGGTAATTGGTAGAATAGAATAGAGGAGGGTAACTGAGTAGAACACAGGGGGTAATTGGTAGAATAGAATATAGGAGGGTAATTGAGTAGAACAGAGGGGGGTAATTGGTAGAATAGAATAGAGGAGGGTAATTGAGTAGAACAGAGGGGGGTAATTGGTAGAAAACCATAGAGGAGGGTAATTGGGTAGAACAGAGGGGGGTAATCAGGTAGAACAGGGGGGGTGATTGGTAGAATAGAATAGAGGAGGGTAATTGGACAGAACAGAGGGGGGTAATCAGGTAGAACAGGGGGGGGTGATTGGTAGAATAGAATAGAGGAGGGTAATTGGACAGAACAGTGGGGGGTAATTGGTAGAATAGAATAGAGGGGGTAATCAGGCAGAACAGAGGGGGGGGTAATTGGCAGAACAGAATAGAGGAGGGTAATTGGGTAGAACAGAGGGGGGTAATTGGTAGAATAGAATAGAGGGGGTAATTGAGTAGAACAGAGGGGGGGTAATTGGTAGAATAGAATAGAGGAGGGTAATTGGGTAGAACAGAGGGGGGGGTGATTGGTAGAATAGAATAGAGGAGGGTAATTGGGTAGAACAGAGGGGGGTAATTGGTAGAATAGAGGAGGGTGATTGGGTAGAACAGAGGGGGGTAATTGGTAGAATATAGAGGAGGGTAATTGGGTAGAACAGAGGGGGGTAATTGGTAGAATATAGAGGAGGGTAATTGGGTAGAACAGAGCGGGGTAATTGGTAGAATAGAGGAGGGTAATTGGGTAGAACAGAGGGGGGTAATTGGTAAATATAGACAGAATATAGACAGAATTATTCAACCAGTCATTAGCTACAGGAGTAATTCCAGAGGACTGAAAAAGAGCAAACGTAGTCCCACTGCACAAAAGTGGAAGCAAGGAAGAGGCAAACAACTACAGACCAGTGAGTCTTACATCAGTAGTAGGGAAATTGATGGAAACACTCTTAAAAGAAAGAGTTGTAGATTATCTCAAATCCGGCAATTTACTGGATTCCAAACAGCATGGATTCACTGGGGGGAGATCATGTCAAACAAATCTTATTGACTTTTTTGATTGTGTGACTAAAGTGATGGATAAAGGTGGAGCCATGGATATAGCTTATCTAGACTTTAGTAAGGCTTTTGACACAGTTCCACATCGCAGACTGCTAAATAAACTTGAAAGTTTGGGATTGGATATTAGGATTATTGAATGGATAAGATCTTGGTTGAAGGATAGAAAACAGAGAGTTGTGGTAAATGGAGTGCATTCACAGGAGGGAAATGTTACCAGTGGAGTACCCCAGGGATCTGTACTTGGACCAGTGCTTTTTAATATCTTTATTGGTGACATTGCAAATGGCATTAAAGGGAAAGTATGCCTTTTTGCAGATGACACAAAGGTATGCAACAGGGTAGACACACCAGGTGGGGTAAAACAAATGATTGAGGATCTAGGTAGACTAGAGGAATGGTCAAGAGTCTGGCAATTACAGTTTAATGCCAAAAAATGCAAAATCATGCACTTGGGTCTCAAAAATCCTAAAGCTAAATACAGTATTAATGGCACTATACTGGAAACTACTGAGAAGGAAAGGGATCTAGGAGTCACTATTTCAGATGACTTAAAGGCAGGTAAGCAATGTAACAAGGCAATGAGGAAGGCTAGTCAGATGCTTGGCTGCATTGGGAGAGGAATCAGCAGCAGAAAGAAAGAAGTAATAATGCCACTGTATAGGTCATTGGTACGGCCTCATCTAGAATACTGTATTCAGTTCTGGAGGCCATATCTTCAAAAGGATATTAATACATTAGAAACTGTACAAAGGAGGGCAACTAAAATGGTGCATGGCCTACATCACAAAACATACCCAGAAAGACTAAGAAATCTCAATATGTATAGTTTGGAGCAGAGAAGGGAAAGGGGGGACATGATAGAAACTTTCAAATATATCAAGGGTCTTAAAGTCCAGGAGGGAAACATTCTCCAAATGAAGAGAAGCAATAGGACACGAGGACATGCACTGAGACTGGAGGGGGGAGGTTCAGGGGAAATTTGCGGAAAAATTATTTCACAGAAAGGGTAGTGGACAAGTGGAATAGCCTCCCATCAGAGGTGGTAGAGGCTAAGACAGTAGAGCAATTTAAACATGCATGGGATAGACATAAGGATATCCTTACAAAGAAATAAGGATCAAATAAGGTTAGAGATAAAAATAATATAAAAAAAAAAAGGGGCAGACTAGATGGGCCAAGTGGTTCTTATCTGCCGACAAATTCTATGTTTCTATGAGGGTAATTGGGTAGAACAGAGGGGGGTAATTGGCAGAACAGAATAGAGGAGGGTAATTGGTAGAATAGAATGGGGGGGGGGGGGGGGGGGGGGAGTTAAAGCACAGTAACAGACTGTGAGAGACACTTATATAAATCACTGATAGTATAAAATCCCGTGTGTACCATGTAGCCTGGTCTGTGCCAGGAGGTCACCAGCACCTGTGTGACATAGATAGGGACATGGATGGCAGTTTCTGGAATTTACCTTAAAGTTATTAGGATGAAGGTGCGTCCAGGCCAGGAGCATAGCCGCAAAGAGATCTCCGGTGCCCACAAACACCGCGTCCACGCGCGGTAACTCCAGGCAGATCCTCAGCGTCTGTGTCCGTCCCTTCTCATCCACTAGAGATAAGCAGGGTTTACATTTACATAGAGATAACCTTCAGGAGAACGCATAGAATATGGGAGCTCACAGCTAGTACACAGTGCATCCGGAAAGTATTCACAGTGCTTCACTTTTCCCACATTTTGTTATGTTACAGCCTTATTCCAAAATGGAATAAATTAATTTTTTCCCTCAAAATTCTACACACAATACCCCATAATGACAACATGAAAGTTTTTTTTTTTTACATTTTTTGCCAATTAAAAATGAAAAACTGTACATAAGTATTCACAGCCTGTTTCCACTGATCATCCTTGAGATGTTCCTTGTTTAATTGGAGTCCACCTGTGGTAAATTCAGTTGATTGGACATGATTTGGAAAGGCACACACCTGTCTATATAAGGTCCCACACTTGACAGTGCATGTCTGAGCACAAACCAAGCATGAAGTCAAAGGAATTGTCTGTAGACCTCCGAGATAGGATTGTCTTGAGGCACAAATCTGGGGAAGGGTACAGAAGAATATCTGCTGCTTTGAAGGTCCCAATGAGCACAGTGTCCTCCATCATCCGTAAATGGAAGAAATTAGGAACCACCAGGACTCTTCCTAGAGGTGGCCTGCCATCTAAACTGAGCGATCGGGTGAGAAGGGCCCTAGTCAGGGACACTCTGTCAGAGCTACAGCATTCCTCTGTGGAGGGAGGAGAACCTTCCAGAAGGACAACCATCTCTACAGCAATCCACCAATCAGGCCTGTATGGTAGAGTGGCCAGGCGGAAGCAACTCCTTTAGTAAAAAGCATATGGCAGCCCACCTGGAGTTTGCCAAAATACACCTGAAGGACTCTCAGAACATGAGAAACAAAGTTCTCTGGTTTGAGGAGACAAAGATTTAATTTTTTGGTGTGAATGCCAGGCGTCATGTTTGGAGGAAACCAGGAACCGCTCATCACCAGGCCAATACCATCCCTACAGTGAAGCATGGTGGCGACAGCATCATACTGTGGGGATATTTTTCAGCGGGAGGAACTTGGAGACTAGTCAGGATAGAGGGAAAGATGAATGCAGCAATGTACAGAGACATCCTGAATGAAAACCTGCTCCAGAGCGCTCTTGACCTCAGACTGGGGCGACTGTTCATCTTTCAGCAGGACAATGACCCTAAGCACACAGCCAAGATATCAAAGGAGTGGCTTCAGGACAACTCTGTGAATGTCCTTGAGTGGCCCAGCCAGAGCCCACACTTGAATCCGATTGAACATCTCTGGAGAGATCTGAAAATGGCTGTGCACTGACGCTTCCCATCCAACCTGATGGAGCTTGAGAGGTGCTGCAAAGAGGAATGGGCGAAACGGGCCAAATATAGGTGTGCCAAGCTTGTGGCATCATATTCAAAAAGACTTCAGGCTGTAATTGCTGACAAAGGTGCGTCAACAAAGTATTGACCAAAGGCTGTGAATACTTATGTGCATGTGATTTCTTAGTTTTTTATTTTTAATAAATTAGCAAAAATCTAAAAAAAACTTTTTTCACATTGTCATTATGGGGTATTGTGTGTAGAATTTTGAGGGAAAAATGAATGTATTCCATTTTGGAATAAGGCTGTAACATAACAAAATGAAAAAGTGAAGCGCTGTGAATACTTTCCGGATGCACTGTATATTATATGCTTCCCAAGATCCATACCTGGCAAAACGCCCTGTGTAACATCAGTGGGACACTACCTTCCATTTGTCCAGTATATGTTATTTACAGCCAAGCATGGCGGCTACTATTTCTTTACAATGCCGCTCTAAGAATGCTCATACAGGCTGCCAACCAGGTAAGTGTCCATCTCGCATCACCTGCACACCCAGCTGTGACGTCAGCCCCTGCTGCAAATGTGCACCACCCGTACACAACCAGGTGCACTGATATATCGGCCAGACATATTGTTTGCATACACCCGCCGGCCCGCTAGCCTTCAAACGTCCGATATATCGCCTAGTGTGTATCAAGTTTAAGTACCTCCGACATATGACCTCACTCCCATGCTATATCACTTCTTCCTGTCATTATACAATGCTCTGCTCCCAGCCTTCCCACCTACACGTCCCCTCCCCGCTCCTACTTGTATATCTGTCTATATGTACCGAGGCACACAGACATAATGCTCCTTCCTAAACCTTCCCACCTACAGACCCTCCTAACATGTCCCCTCCCCCCGGTATCTCCTACTTGTATTTCGTCTTCAGGGCCCACAGTTGATCCACAGGACTGACATGGGGTGTAGGTGGTTGGATAAGGATCGGGCACCAAACGGTTAAGCTTTTGAGCTCCCAGGATGCTCCGGTACAACCTCTCCTATAACCCCACCTCCTGGCCAAGAGAAGTCAGTTTTTTGTTTGGTGCGGCAGGAGCCGGACCACATGTAAAATGGTGTGACTGTGAAGCTTTTTTAAAAAAGAGCGTGCCGCGCCAAGCCTCTCAGAGCGTGCACGGGTGTTCACCAAAATCATGGTGGTAATGGCAGCTCAGCTTCGTTGCCAGGGGATAAGGACATTTCCGTGCCTGGATGACCTGCTCGTCCTGGCAAAATACCAGGAAACCCTCCTCTGCCATCTACAAGTGACTAGAACATTCCTACAGGCTCACGGATGGCTTATAAATTGGGCAAATTCCTCCCTAGTCCCATCCCAACGGATGACGCACTTATGAGCGATACTGGATCCAGTTTACAGAATATCCATGATACCGATGAGAATCCACAGCTTGCTGCACAGTCGGCGAGTATCCATTCATGCAGCGATGCGGATAATGGAGTCAATGGTTTCGCCATTCAACATGGTAGAATATGCCCAGTTCCATTCAAGTCCCCTTCAACATCTGATTCTCTCCAGATGGAATAGACAGCGTCAGTCGATAAAAACACAGAAGATGATTCTTCCTCAGGAAGTATGTCTGTCCCTGACCTGGTGGCTACAAGCATCCCACCTGGACAAGGGTCGACCCTTCTGGATCTCAGACTGGCAACGGACACCAGTCTCTGAGGCTGGGTAGCCGTAATAGGTCAATACTCTCTTCAGGGCATTGGACCAAGGAAGCGAGTGGTCTATCAAGCAATGTCCTGGAGTTTCGGGCCATCTACATGGCACTCACTCAGGCAAGGGAAATACTGCACGGCAAACCGGTTCAGATCAAGTCGGACAACACCACTGCAGTAGCCTACCTCAATCACCAAGGAGGCACTCGCAGCCGGATGGCAATGAAGGAGGTAGGCCGCATCCTTAGGTGGGCCGAAAGCCATCATCCAGAAATGTCTGCGGTATTCATACCAGGAGTCCTAAATTGTTAAGTGGACTTCCTCATGCAGGCGAATAGGCCCTGCACCCAGAAGTCTTCTAGATTCTGGTAGACAAATAGGGTTTGCGGGAAGTGGGCCTCATGCCTTCACGTCAGAACCACAAGGTCCCAGTATACAGATCCAGGACAAGAGATCCCGAAGCAGTCTTCGTGGATGCTCTGTCAGTAAGATGCAAATTTCATTTGGCGTATGTCTTCCCGCCAATCTCCCTGTTGCCCAGGGTGATTCACAAATCTAAACAGTAAGGCGGCGCCATGATATTGATAGCTCCGGCTTGGCCCAGACACAATTGGTACACAGATCTGCAGAGGCTATCAGTGGACAAACCATTGCTGCTTCCTCAACGATCAGATCTATTGATTCAAGGTCCCTGTCTCTACTCACACCTGGATCGGCTGTCTTTGACGGCGTGACTCTTGAGTCATCCGTCCTAAAGGCAAAAGGATTTTCACAAGCGTTAATTCAAACGATGCTTCAGGCAAGGAAACCATCCTTGGCCAGCATCTATTACTGGATCTGGCAAGCATAATTCCAATGGTGTGCTGCCAGAAGTTATGAACCTCGATACTTTAGAGTTTCCAGAATATTGGCATTCCTTCAAGCTGAAATTGACCAAGGTCTCCGCCTAACCTCCCTTAAGGTACAGGTTTCTGCATTATCAATATGGTTTCACAGAAAAATTGCAACTCTACAAGATATTCGCAATTTCTTCCAGGGAGTGCTTCACATCCAGCCTCCTTTTGTACCTCCAACAGCTCCATGGGACCTAGGACTAGTACTTAGATCTCTTCAAGCTCCACCATTTGAGCCATTCCAAGTGGTGGATCTCAAGTGGTTGACAGCTAGAACTCTATTTCTACTGGCAATAGCTTCAGCTAGAAGAGTATCAGATTTAGGGGCACTTTCCTATCGCCCCCCATTTCTGGTCTTTCATCCAGGCAGAGCAGTTCTCAGAACCAGGTCTGGTTATCTTCCTAAGGTGGTCTCTAAATGTCACCTTAATGAAGAAATTGTAGTTCTGGCCTTCCAATTGCCTGACCTCTCTGCGGGAGATGCATCATTGAACGTAGTTCGTACACTAAGGATCTACATTGATCGTACCAGTGACATCAGAAGCACAGACTCGCTCTTTGTCCTATATGGATTCCATAAGAGATGATGGCCTGCTAATAAGCAAACACTGGCAAGATGGCTTTAGAGGATGATCTCAGAAGCCTACTATCGAGCTGATCTCCATATCCTGGATAATGTCTCTGCCCATTCTATCCGCTCAGTTGGTCCGCATTGAGCAGCCTGCCGTGGTGCCTCAGCTGAACAACTCTGTAAGGCAGCCACATGGTCATCTATCAATACGTTTTTAAGACATTATGCCTTTGATACCTTTGCTTCTCAGGATGCTGCGTTTGGGCGTCAAATTCTCCTGTCAAATCAGGAGCGTCCCTTTACCTTAAATTCTGCTTCGGGACATCCCCATGTCAATCCTGTGGATCAACTGTGGACCCTGAAGAAGAAAACAAGAGTTATGGTAGACTTACCATGGTTAACGCCATTTCTTTGAGGTCCACAGGGCACCCACCCCGATGCACCTAATTTGGGTATCTTTCACTAACTCCTTCCTTCTGTTATGTTGATGTTTTTCTCGTATGTACAGGTCTTCCTTCTCGCTTAATTCTGCTCTTGCCTTGGGCTTGCTGTCAAAACTGACTTCCCTTGGACAGGAGGTGGGATTATAGGGGATGTTGGACCGGAGCATTGTCAGCGCTCAAAAGCTTAACCGTTTAGTATCCAATCCTTATCCAACCTCCTACACTCCATATCAATCCTGTGGATCTCGAAGAAACTGAAATAACCATGGTAAGTCTACCATAACCTTCTATATGTACCTAGGCACACAGACATAATGCTCTGCTCCCATCCTTCTCACCTACAGACCCTCC